>NW_027493590.1:0-287406 GCF_021521415.1 Bidens hawaiensis | reverse complement strand
TTGAAAAAACTGGAGAAAAATGAAGTTCTAGCTTTATGCACGGATGGCGCCAATGAAGAAACACCAGTCGAACCCCGACCGATTACTGGTAACCTAGGGGTTGGAGAGCTGTTTCCCACGAGGGGTTAGACCCTTGGAAGATGGTTCTTCTGATTACCTGCAAAACAGACACCGTGAGCTCGTCACTGAGAAGGGGGGGGTTCCTCCTTGTGACCACCCTCCGGCGTGAGAATCAGACTAGATTGCTCTTTAAATATAAAAGTATATTAAGAGATTGCTAGAGCAGATATCAGGTATATATGATGATAATATGAGATGAGATGGTCATACCATTTGGGGTATTTATAGCCGAAGGTAGGTTTCCAAGGGGTTTAGCCGGCCCAACACGCTACCAACTGTAACCTATGCACGTGCCCTGCCTGTGAGTGGTGGATAGGTAGCGGCTGACACAGAGCAGGCGTGTCGTGCACTCTTCCTCTTCTGCCAACAACAGGCTAGGCACGTGGTATGGCAGGAGTTGGTGGGTAGGCGGCGGCTATTGGTCACAGTGCTGTGGCGTGCTGTCTGCCATGCTGCTGTCAGTGAGCTGTCGCATTCTTGGTCAGATCTTTTGTCTGTACCTCGTCAGGTATCACACAAAAGATCCTCCATCATACGGACTGGCTCATTTAGGCGGGAGTTTTCCCCCTCCCGCCTTTGCTCATTCCTTCAGGTGACACTGGGGAGAGTTAAGTGCCTAGTGCGTGTAGCCATGCTGCGCGGGTGGCCTTCACTCATGGCTTGTATCCGAGGCTGCGGGAACAGGCGGAGTCCTTCACCATGGGAGGCATTTCCTGCGGGACCAGCTTGCATACTGCGCGTAAGGACGTCACTTCTCTGAGCATGGCTGGTCCTGCGGATCCAGTTGGTCTCTGCGCAGACGTCCCTGTTTAAGGTGAGTCTTGCGGGTCCAACTGGGCTCTGCTGGGACCTACCTCTTCATTAACTAAATGAACGAACACGAACATAGGCCATATTCGTTCAACTGCGTCAGTGAACGTTCGATAATGTGATCATTTACGTCCGTTAAAGCCTTGTTTGGTTCGTTTACACCCTAGCAAAAACATTACCACATTGGCACATTAACAATATCATCCTACCCCACAAGGTAAACAAACAGTACTGCTAACCAACACTCTTACAATATCACACACAGTACTGACTACTGAGTACTCTCATCATCCAAAACAAATAATCACAAATCAAATAAAACAGACCAGTTGACACTGACCAGTCTCATTTAACCAAATCAAATAAAACATCGTTTGTGTTTGATTTGGCTCGTTCACGAACAAAAAAATTTGTTCAGTTAGGTGTTCGTGAACTGTTCACTTGTCCGATAAAAGCTTAACGGCCGTAAACGAACCGAACGTTCGACAAACCATTCGTCATCGTTGATTCGTTTAACAAAACGTATTAAACGAATAAACACGAACAAGGAATTACGCTTGAATAACTAAATGAACGAACACAAACAAAGGCCATATCCTTTCAATTTTGTTCGTGAACATTAAATAATGTGTTCATTCATATCCGTTTATGCCTTGTTCGGTTCGTTTACAACCATAGCAAAAACATTACCACATTAACAATCAACCTACCTATCACAACTCAAACAATACTACTAACTTAGTAACTTACACTCTTAACAGTATCTCACACAGTACTCTTATTATCTAAAACAAATAATCACAAATCAAAACAGAGTTAAGGCCTTGTTCAGTTCGTTTCGGTTCGTTTATGTTCATTAAGGCCTTGTTCGGTTCGTTTCGTTTACAACGCTAGCAAAAACAATACCACATTAACAATCAACCTACCTACCACAACTCAAACAATACTACTAACTTAGTAACTTACACTCTTAACAGTATCTCACACGGTACTCTCATTATCTTAAACAAATAACCACATATCAAAAACAGAGTTAAGGCCTTGTTCTGTTCGTTTCGGTTCGTTTATGTTCATTAAGACCTTGTTCGGTTCAGTTCGTTTATGTTCATTAAGGCCTTGTTCAGCTCGGTTCGTTTATGTTCATTAAGGCATTGTTTGGTTCGGTTCGTTTATGTTAATTGAGGCCTTGTTCGGTTCGGTTCGTTTACAACGCTAGCAAAAATATTAACACATTAGCAATCAACCTACCTACCACAACTCAAACAATACTACCAACTTAATAACTTACACTCTCAGCAATATCTTACACAGTACTCTCATTATCTAAAACAAATAATCACAAATTAAAAACAGAGTTAAGGCCTTGTTCTGTTCGTTTCGGTTTGTTTATGTTCATTAAGGCCTAGTTCAGTTTGTTTGTTTACAGCAAAAACATTATCACATTAACAATCAACCTACCTACCACAACTCAAACAGTACTACTGACTTAATAACTTAACACTCTTAACAGTATCTTACACAGTACTCTCATTATCCAAAACAAATAATCACAAATCAAAACAGAGTTAAGGCCTTGTTCTGTTCGTTTCGGTTTGTTTATGTTCATTAAGGCCTTGTTCGGTTCGTTTATGTTCATTAAGGCCTTGTTCGGTTCGTTTATGTTCGTTAAGGCTTTGTTTGGTTCGCTTCGTTTATGCTCATTAAGGCCTTGTTCGGTTCGGTTCGTTTATGTTCATTAAGGCTTGGTTCGGTTCGTTTATGTTCATTAAGGCCTGGTTCGGTTCGTTTATGTTCATTAAGGCCTTGTTCGGTTCGGTTCGTTTATGTTCATTAAGGCCTTGTTCGGCTCGGTTCGTTTATGTTCACTAAGGCCTTGTTCGGTTCGGTTATGTTCATTAAGGCCTTGTTCGGTTCGGTTATGTTCATTAAGGCCTTGTTCGGTTCGTTTACAACGTTAGCAAAAACATTACCACATTAACAATCAAATTCAACCTACCTACCACAACTCAAACAAACAGTACTACTACTAACTTAATAACTTAACACTCTTACACTCTTACAGCATCACACACAGTGCTCTCATTATCCAAAACAAATAATTACTCAAAATAAATTTAAAACACAGTTAGTTATCTTCATCTTCAATTACTCAACAAATCACATAATCACACAAAACTACTCGTCATCTAAACCCTAGGTAATAAACAGATCAAACTAACTATAATTCAACAACAATCATTCATTAATATTAACTATAATAAGTTCATAATTAATCCGAATTAACCGCAATTGTAACAATAATAATAATAATATTAACAACAACACGCACCTGTTGTAATAACCGCCGGTGACTCCGGTTCAATTACACCACAAAATCAGTTAATAACTGCTGAAAGAAAACAAGTGGAATTGCGAGATCACGGTGATAATTAGAGTGATTTGAGATATTATTATTATGAATATGAATGGAATGGAAAACAATAATACCTGCAAATGTGAAGAAGAGCATTCTCTCACTAAAAACAAGTTACTACTTACTTTCTCTCACTAAAACAGACAGTGTGTGACCCTACACTACACCTGCCTGCAAATATGTATGTAATATTTGTTTCTTATTATTATCCTCAAACCCTACCATAGCATTGCTATTGGTGGGATATACTGAGTTCGATGATGATGATGGTTATTATATTATTTCCCGTACTTTTCTAAATAGTTTTTAGAATAATAATAATAATACTAGTTAATATTTTTTTAAAGTGTCAATGAATTCTTTAAATGAGTATTGACTAAATTCATCGCATCAGGATACACTCGTCTTTAGACAGTGCGGTGAGATAAAACTCATTCAATTAAAGGATCCAATTAGTGAATGTCGTCTATTCGACTACTCTCTCATTGTCACTCTCGTGTCGGTGAAATTAAATGATAGGGACAAGGATCGAACTTAAGTCACATGGAACATCAGGTTTCCTTCTTACCATTTTACCACAAACTTATTGGCAAATTGTTTCTTGTCATTTTTAATTATTTTTCATTATTTTTTAAATAGTTTTAGAATAATAATAATAATATTAATGACACTTGATATTACTCTTTTATGAAAACCAAAAATGTGAAATGCTTGGACCGAAATAAAAATTGACGGTTTGGTTTTATATTTTTGTAAGAATCAAATTGTAAGGATCAAAATGCAAGTTCGGTTTCGGTTTGCGTGTGACTAAACCGAAATAGACAAACTGAAATGAGTGAACCGAAACAAAAAACGATGGTAGAGTTGAATTTTCGGTTTTGCGTGTAGCTAAATTAAAAGGCTGAGCTGATATGTTTGAGTTGAAAGAAAAACAAACGGTTTAGTTCAGTTATGGTTTTGCATTAACTAACATGAAAAAACCAAACTAAAGTAACTGAACGAAATGAAAACCGACAGTTTGGTTTATAATTTCATGGAAACTGATGTTTAGGTTCGGTTTCGGGTTTGCGTGACTAAACTAGAAAAAAAACGAGCTAAATCTAACTTATGGATTATTGTTTTATTTTAAGTAATTTATAGTAGTTTAATATACACTTTAACTGAAGTATTTTAGCTTAGATATAATACAAACAATTAATTATTAACTACTAAAAATATATTAGGTGTAAATTAATTGTTTTTTGTTGTATTTTCGGATCAAAATTTTATAGCCAAATGATAACCGAAAAAACCGAACGTAAACCCAAAACCAAACCACAAGACAATAAAAACAAAACTGTACAATTTTTATATACTAATAAATGACATCTTGGTTTTTCGGTTTGGTCTTAACTCAAAACTGAACCGAACTGATCCGGCTCATATATACTATTGGTTTTAAATAAACATTATAAAGTAGCAAAACGACAAAGTTTATCTTGTAAATTTTTGCAAGTTAAAAAAAATTAAAAAGATTTAATAAAAGAGAATTTATGCAATAAAATATGAGGTTTGCATTTAATGAAATAGATATATAGATAATAAGGTGTGTTAAAGTTGTCAGCATTGAGACCACAGTTACCCTTGTCACCATCTGTCTTAGCATTTGTTTTTATTTCCCTTTTGCAGCAAGGAAGGTTGTAATGTTGTATGACATATTATTATCATTTTTCATTTTTATGTTTCAAATATTACACGTGAAAACTAATTTTTATCTACCGTCTAAACTATTTAAAAACATATTTTAACATTTGTTTAGATTTATTTAGATTTAATCTTATCTTTCTTTAATATTTTATCAGGGTTTTGTCTAAATTCAATCAAGCAGTTAAAAATTTAACCATATAGGTGTATTGATTTTTAACTAACGAAATTCTAACCCGTTAGTTGTGGATCGTGAAAAACGTATTTTTGCCGAAAACTCACATTTTTTTGACAACTCAACATTTTCGTCCTAAATATCTTTGTAACCTTAGATTGGACATTTAGAAACTTTTTTATAGTAAAAGCCTCAATTATTGAGGTCACCGAAACCTAGAACCATCATCAAAATCGATTGGTGGTAGTGGTTGGTTGGTTGGTGAGTTAGTTGGTGGTGGTGGCAGTGTTAAGGTTGAGTTTCCCGGCAACAAAAATGTGACTTTTCCAGCCAAAAACGTTTTTACGACGACCTACGAGTAACTGCGTTAGAATTCTGTTAGTTGCAGACCATTGGGAACAAATATGTTAAAATATGGGATCGTCAATAGCCAGCTAGTTAGTGAGTTCCATCAACGACCAAAAGATTAAAATTGAGATTAATAAAGACCGGTATAAAAAAATATATGCTAAGTTGATATGAAATATTCTTATGTGCCTTTTTATAAAAATAAAAAATAAAACCCCGAAATTCTTATTAGTTTCGACATTCTAACTTCACATCACGCCGCTTCTTACCTAGGAGTACGCCCTTCATCGACCACATCCTTCATTCTTTGTCATTAAAACTACCGGTACTTAGAGGTGCACACTTAAACCGGTTTTTCAACTATATTCAACAACATGCATTTCATTATATGTTTTCTTTGTTATACATATAATTTAAAATACACTTTTTTACATTTATATGCTATACTTTTAGTTTATCGTTTTGGTTCTCAATTACCGATTAGCCAAGACGATTGTTAGCTTAAAGTTCATGGGACTCCAAATTTCCAATGTGTACTCGAATCATTTATGTTGGGTTTGGGTGCCTAAATTGGACTTTCGGACAAATAAGTAGGGTTATATGTTGAAAACGATTTGATTGTAGTGTTTGTTGTGTTACATGTGATATGTACGGAGAGCACGATAGTTGTTGAGACAATATAAACTTTGGAGAGAGGTAGATATATAGATCAAATACGGGTTATTTTTCCAATAGAGAAGTACCGTACTCTGTAGTTATAATACATCGACTCGAATTACATTTTTAACATTGCTAAAATGTTACAAATCCGTAATTTCTAAATTACTTTATATATTAGACGACACATTATATATTAAAATATTTTTTTATATGTGTAATGTGTTAGTAGGTATTATGTAATGCAACATTAATGGAATAATGGTGCAAGTCACCTGTCCTTTCTAAAGCTTTAAATTAAATTGTGTCATAATAAATTAATAATACATTAATGAGTGTTTTTTTTACTATCTCTTAGGTATAGTTGTCATTCTACAACCTAATCTACGAAGGATAATTCCCCTAGGATATAAATAACAAATTTTAAATACAAAATGACAAATATACTTATGCTAACAGGGTTGTAAATGAATCGAGGTGTAGTAAATAAGACCTTGTTCATGTTTATATGTTAAACTTTTATTGGACAATATTGGTTCACGAACACATAGCCAAACAAAATTCTTTTTTTCCGCATAAACAATATTTTGTTTGATTTGCTAAGCAAGAATGATAGGTGTCAACAAATCGGATCTGTCTACCAAGTTTGTGTTAGTGTTTTTTAACAGTCATATCCATATGTTAATTTACATAATAAATCACATAATACTCATATATATTTTGTGTAGTATATACTTTTGTTTAAATCCATAAGATAGAATTAGAAAAGTCATTAATAATATTGAAAAGAAATTAATGAACAAACATTAGCGAACAACTTATCAAATTTCTACAAACATAATTGAACGAACATGACATTTGTCCGTGTTCATTCATTCAACTACTCAAACAAGATTTCGTTTTTATGTTTGTCTATTTACGTTCGGTTGTTTACAACCCTAACACGGATAGTGATTGAATAATAATGAAAGTCAGAAACACATAACCGTTTACTTGGTTTTAAATTCATATGTCCTTCTATATGTATATTAATATTATTTATAACATAGCAAAAATTTAGTCTTTAGACTAGACTAGAACAGGCCAGACAATAGTAGAGTGTAGTATAGTTGTGTACCTCAGTATGTAGTATGTGGTTCAGACAACATTAATTTAGTTAAAAGTGGAAAGTAAATTAGCAGAGAGAAAAAAATAGGAAAAATATGTTTATTTGAAGGGAAAATGACACAAATGACTCATTTAAGTATTTAACCAACCACTTTATTTAAGTGGCCCTCAAGTTTATAAATACTTTATTCGTACGATTAAAATTGTCAATATTTCTTTTTTATCTGTCTCATTTTATGTCTCATTTTAAGTGTTAACTTTCAAAATTTTTCAAAGTTTATTAATTAATTCATAAGTTTTTACTTAAACACATACAACTATCATTAATCTATAAATAAAAACATAAAATTCTACGTGTCGTGATGTGGTCGCTCCTCCTTTTTTTGGAGTCACCAGATTTATTTGATTTTTAAATTGAGTCTTCTCATACATTTGACCCGAATTCACGGGCATGGGTCTTATCAAACCCATATATTTCTTAAACGGGTTATAACATCTTATTAAATTAAAAATTATTTTCATAAAATATTTGATATAAAAATCATATAAAGTAGGGATATACTAAAAATTAATATATGATTTATTTAAAAAAAGATATATTATTTATAATTAAAAAACCAATTTTATAGAAAAAAATAAACGGGTCCTGGGTCTCACCAAACCCATATAGCGTTTAAACAGGGTTATAGCATCTTAGTTATTTGTGAAACCATTTTATTATCAAACTCTAAGTATATTATAAATTTCCTCACAATAAATAAAAAATAAACTCAAAAAGTATATGTGAACATTAAATACGAGAAATGTAAAACAGCCCCCGTAAAACTAGTAAACAATATTTATGAACCCAGTTTTCAAGGGCATTATTATCATTTGGTAAAAAAAAATAATCATTCAATCTAATTTGAACTTTGTGTTTTTCAAACCATTAACCATGACAGTTAAAGATGGACGGAGTGAGTAATTAAAAACCCAAAATGGTCATTCTAAAAACGGCCAGACCAACCGTTTAAATATGTCGACGGTTTATGAAACCAACAACATCTTGACACATGTCCTCAAAACATACAAGATTTGTCATTCAACTGATTTATTCTGCCGACCAAATTATCTATTATGTCGGCCAACTAATCTATTCGGTTTTTCAGAAAATGATTTATTTATAAAACAAAGAGCCGATCGAATAGATCAATCAGCTTACGGAATAGATCAATTGGTCGACATAACAGATTGGTATGATGACAGATCTTATTGTTTTGATGGCACATGTCAAGATCTTGTTGGTTTCATAAACCGTTAGGCGACTGAACTAAACGATCGCTCCGACCGTTCTTGAAATGATTATTTTTAGTTATTTAGAACTAGTTTTTTACCCGACGCGTTGCGCCGGGCAGGTCGGTAAAACTTAGACAGTGGTAAAACTCAAGTGTTGAGCCAGTAATTCGACATGAATTTGTTCGAAACAGGTTTCGGTGACGTGTGTTATTGTACCAGAATTAAAATCAAAGATAAAACAAAAAAATTATAAATTTGAGGTGGACCAATGTGGTGGTGTCTGTCGGTAAAACTCGATCCTTGGTCATACCCGACTGTTGTCGATCCTGGGCATTGAGGCGATGAGTCTACGGGTATTCAGTCGGTTTCTGTCATGTTTGTTATGATACCGGAACTAAAATTTTTTGACGTTCTGTCGGTTTCCATTATATTCGTTATGGCGACTGAACTAAAAAGCAAAAACAAAATTTACGGATCAGTTCAGTGCCGCCAAGTGGTCTAATAGGACACTTGCGGCACCAAACTTGTCATTTGTTAGATAACTAGTATTTTACCCGGCGCGTTGCGCCGGGCATGTTAGTAAAACTTAGGCGTTGGTAAAACCCAAACATTATAGGTCTCGGCTTTGAGGCGATAAGTCGACACGAATTCAGTCAGTTTTGGTTATGCGCGTTATGACATCAGATATAAAACAAAAACAATTTAAAAACTGAGGTGGACCAAGACGTCGGTCAGAAAAGCTCGGGCTTTGATAAAACCCGAGCGTTGAGGCGATGAGTCTACACAAATTTGGCCAGTCTTCATCACATTTGCTACGATACCGAAACTAAAAAAAACAGAAACAAAAATAAAAACAAAATTGGTATCCTGTCAATTTTCGTTACTGTACCGATGCAAAAACAAAATACGGTGATTGTACGAAAACATAAAGAGTCCACTTTGTGGCACCAAACTCTTCTTTTATACTAATTAGTAACTAGTGTTTTTCCCGGCGCGTTGCGCCGGGCAGGTCAGTAAAACCCAAACGTTGTTGGTATCAAGCGTTGATGCGATAAGTGGAAGCGAATTCGGTCGGTTTCGGTAACGTGAGTTATTATACCGGAACTAAGACATAAAATAAAACAAAGAAATTATAATAATTGGAGTAGACCAATGGCGCAATGTCGGTCGGCAAAACTCGATCATAGGTAAATACCCGACCGTTATTGATCTGGGGCGTTGAGGCGGTGAGTCTACGTGAGTTCAACCAGTTTTCGTCATGTTCGTTACGGTACCGGAACTAAAAAAAATCAGGATTCGGTCGTTTTCATTACGGTACTGGAACGAAAACAAAACACACGAATTCGTTTAATATCCATCACGTTTCGTAACTAAAACCAAATAATAAAAAAAGAATAAAAACAAAATTGACATTCGGTCGGTTTTCATTGTGAACCGAATTAAAACAAAAAGAATATCACCAATACGGTGCCGTAAAGTGACCCAATGGGGGCTTTGCGGCACCAAACTTTGAAATTATTATATATAATAATAATAGTAATAATAATTTATAATATTTTATTTAAAATAAAATAAAATAACAAAATAATAATATTTTGGGTGGCAGGGAAGGGATATTCCGTTGGGCATTCACGCAACACTGACATACCACCTTCTTACCCTCTGCTCCTGCTTTGTCCCTTTCAACATTTTCTAATTTTATTTTTATTAGTTTTTATTATATTTTTAATATATCAAAAACAAATTAATCCATAGTGTTTATTTGATTTTTAATACTTTACTCATATACACATTTTGTTATTTTGGTTGCACGCGACTAAAGTATATGTAACGGGCTCCATTGAGCGATAGAGACGCTTATGTGAAAGAAAGATGGATGTGAAGAAGTAGGTCCCCGCAAAGCCCAGTTGGACCCGCAAGACTCACCTTGAAGAGGTACGTCTGTGCAAAGACCAACTGGATCCGCAGGAACCCACCATGCTCAGAGAGATGAAGACCTTACACGCAGTAAGCCAGCTGTTCCCGCAGGAAAGCCTCCCTTGGTACAGTACCCTGCTTGTCCCCGCAGTTGTGGGTACAAGCCAAGAAGGAAGGCCACCCGCACTAACAGTAAGGCTACACGCATAAGGCACTAACTCTTAATACTTCAGTAATGTCATCTGAAGAAGGAATGAGCAGGGCGGGAATATTCCCGCCTAAAAGAGCCAGTTCGTACGCTTCTAGAAGATCTTTTGTATTATACCTACCAAGGTATGGACAAATAGACAAGATCTGACAAAAGCGACCCATGAACCAATCACAGGGTGACAGCTCACCGACAATAGTACGAGGAGGAGCACGCTCCAGTACAAAATGTCACTATCAGCCGCTGCCTACCCACCAACTCCCATCGTGGCACGAACATAGCCCATGGTTGGTGGAAAAGGAATATTATATACAGCTGGCCGTACCTGCTTGGAAACCTACCTTCGGCTATAAATACTCCAACACCTTGGAACGGTATCATCATCTTCTCTCTAGCTATTTCTCTCTATATACACTTATATTCAGAGCAATCTAGTCTGATTCTCACGCCGGAGGGTGGTCACAAGGAGGAACCCCCCCCCCCCCTTCTCAGTGACGAGCTTACGGTGTGTTTTACAGGTTGAGAAGAATAACCATCTTTGCCGGACCTAACCCTCGTGGGAAACATCTACTTAACCCTAAGATTATCCTTACTCTGCCGGGGTCCCTTAGTGTTTCTTCAGGATGAAAGATCGTTGATGTAGAGAAGAGAACACACGGGTGATAGAAGACACCGTGTGTTATTATAGACATCATGTGAGATAAGCTTGTTGGTGCATAATAGTTTTTCGGGCAAAACTATTTTTTTCATTACATACGGAGAGACCCATGATCACCTAAAAATTTTATTTTAGCTCTTAGTTTTTCCGGTTAAAAAGACAAGTTATCATTATTTATGTGAGTCAAGTGTTTGAAAAAACCCGACCTAGATAAAAAGTTTGAATCTACCACTGAATATTGTATCACTGATGTGAAATTTTTTTCATTTAGTTAACTCAGTTTCTATACGAATATTATTCAGTAATTGGTTTAATATTTCTGTTATAATATCATTAATTAGTTTTTTTAAACGACAAATGTTGTTGTTACTACTACTACTACAACACGTTTTACACCAGTAATAATATTACGTATTTCTTATGTCTGAGCCTGAGACCTCTCTAGAAGCAAATGACTCTACCAAGTGTGCTAGCTTTAAGTTGGCTAAACATGTGAACCGATGAAATTTCCTTTTACAGATCATAAAAATTATATTAAATATAAAGAGTGTATATAAACTACATTAGTTTAGAGAGTAAAAAATGAATTTTTCATATTTTTAGTGTAATGAAAGTGTTTAGCATTTTTTACTTTAAGAAACCTATACTCATATTATTACACCCACATACAAAGTTTTTAAATTTTAATAGCTTTTTTTTAACAGCTTAACATTACACTCTATAGATATTAGCCATTGATCTCATATTCTACAATCTAATTGTCATATCATCCCATTAATACAGGAATGCTTATAATAATAATAAGGATTGAACCATTGAACCCCCGAATAATACTCGATTATGCAAATATTATATATTAGACAACACATTTTATATAATAATAAGACAAACTATTTATTGACAATTTGAATTTAGTTGGCTATACCTCTTTCTTATCGTGTTACAAAGACTCCCCACCACCTTACTTACTTATTGGTTTGAATCATGCTCCCATCATTTGGTTTCGGTAGCATTAGGTGATGATGAGAGACTAGGCGAGTATGTGGCGTCCACTAATTGGATCCTTGAACTAAACACATTGTATCTCACTGCACTTTCATGCCTTCGGGTGAGTGTTCACGGACGTCGGCCTTAGGCTAAGGCTTTTCCCGAATCGAAAGACAAGTGTATACGATGTGCTGAATTAAATCAGTTGCTCATTTGAATGATTCGTTGGCCGTTCAAAGATATTATTAAGAATTTAATTTTTGGAGTTTATCAAACTCCTTGTTCCCCCCGTGGGCATACTTTTGTTTGTTAATTGTATTATTTTATTTGACCAACATTTGTTAATTACTTGTATTCAATAGTATATATCTTTTCTCTCAAAATGCTTATGGACGCATATAGAATTTAACTATGAGCACCAAATTCAAAAATTTTCACATCGACTCTCATATAGAATCAATTAAATGAAAGTCTATAGAATTTAACTATCTTGTTTAATGTACATGTGACATGTTCATATATAAAAATAAAATAATGGTTAATTACAATACAAAATACAATTTTGTTTTCAATATTACTTTGCTTACTTATATAATTATTGATTAGTATGCTCCACCAGCATAAGTTGTTTGTGGCTTAACGGTAGAGTACTCACTTTACAAGTGAGATGTAGGGGGGTCAAACCTCACTACCACCAACTTATATAAGAGATATGAGGGATGACCCTGGCTTGCCAGGGTTCGAGTCCTGATCTCACCCGGTTTTACCGGCTCCTCGCTGTCGTGCCGTTTGGCGGGCGTGGGGGTCGGCTTTTATCCGGTGAATCCCTCAACAGGTGGACCGCTAGGGGCTCCGTCCGTCCGGACTAGTGGCCGGCTCGGGCTACCTTTAGCCAATGGGGGCCGCGTACGGGGTACCCGGCGTTACTTAGTTGGCCGTTCAAAAAAAAGTATGCTCCGCCAGCACTAGATTTGTTTTCAAAGTATTTAAATTGACAAGTTTTCGGTCTATAATCTTGTGAATATGACAAGTACTGACGTGTTTCAAATTATACATGTTTTTATCACATAATAATATTCACGTTCAGCCTGATAATAGATCAAGCGACGTTCTTGAACCTTAAACGTGCGCAGCCAAACTTGTCGCAGTTCAGTCCATCCATGAAGTTTAAGGTTCAAGAACGTTGCATGATCTTATTATCAGGGTGAATCCATGAGGTTAGATTAGTACCAGTATTTGATAATGATACATAACTAGTTAACTACGCACGCAAAACTACATTTTTTCATGCCTATATAGTACAAAACATGTCTAGCCATGAACCGTGACCAAAAAAAAAAGTCAGCAGGAAAGTCAACTCCCGAGACGTGGATAAAAAGCCAAATCGGTTTTGACTTTTAAAAAAATTAAAGAAATGCATATCAAAGTTTAGTCTCATTCTGTCTCAAATAAGCTTTATCCGCATTGTCAAGCCGATCTTGGAACATACCCCACTCCTTTTTGCACCTATCTTTTACCTATAGTTCGAAACAAAAACAATCAAGCATACTCGTTAATATAATGTTGACTCAGAGTGAACTGTGATTTCGTCCCTGTGGTTTGTCCAAATCTACGGTTTTAGTCCAATAGTTTCAAATTTGTGATTTTAGTCCTTGTGGTTTCATTTTACTTGCAATTAAACCTGAATTCATTAACCTCGTTAAGTTTGGTCGTTAAACCCATTAGCATGCCCCTCATGTGAGGGGCATTTTTGTCCTTTTTCTCCCCAAATAAACCCCAGTCCTAATTCGCAAGCCCCCCTCACGTGAGGGGCTGGGGTGTATTTGGAGAAAAAAAATGACAAACTGCCCCTCACGTGAAGGGTACGCTGATGGGTTTAACAACCAGACTTCACATGGGTTAATGAATTCGGGTTTAATTGCAGATGAAATGAAACCACAGGGACTAAAATCGCAAATTTGAAACTATTAGACTAAAACCGCAGATTTGGACAAACTACAAGAACGAAAACCACAGTTTACTCTGACTTATTAACCGAAGTAAAAAACTAACAATGCATGAAACATGCTTACCCCTTCTCTTAGCGCTTTCCCCTTCTCATTCTCGCCCTAAACCGATAAACATAATATCATTTGGAAAGCCAATATTATTTTACTATATTAACATTGATATAAATTATGACGTCTTACCTCGCCCCCGAGTGAAGGAATATGTTGATGCACAACCCACTGTGAATCAACCACGCCAATTTTTTCATGTGCAGGCTGCAAAACGAAACATTTTTTTTATAAACTTATATAATAATAAATAAATTAGTGAAAGTAATAATAAATAAAAAAAATCACCTCTACGCATCTTCTAAGTGCAAAATCCAAACCCCATCCATGTACCAAATCATTCTGCATATACATTACAAAGTGTATGTATAAGAATGTAATATGCACATGTATCATTTTAAGATGCAATATTGATTTTTGATTAGATGTTATTACCTGAATCATGTACCACGTGCACCGCCAAGCATAACGAGAGAAAACAGGAGCCATAATTTCCACAAATCTGGATATAAGCAATATCAGTGGATATAACAAAATTATTATTATTATTATTATTATTATTATTATTGTTATTATTATTATTATTAATATTGTGGATAATAGAGAAATTATACGCTGCACATGGTGGCAGATGTGGATCACTGCACCATCCTGATTTCTCATTTGTAACCCTGTTGACCAAGTCAAATAGTTACTGTTAAGCAATTTGTATTTGACCTGTTACAAGTAAACGGGTCGAAACTGGCACTTTAATGAAAACCATTGCATTTAGGCTTGTAAACAAACCGAACGAACATGAACGCAGCATGTTCATGTTCGTTCGTTTAACTTTAACCGTGCTAACAATTAAAACACAAACTATTATGCGAACGGGGTTTTCTTGCTCGTGTTCATTAGCTAAAGTTCATTTATGTTCGTTCGTTAACAACATGAACGAACATAACTGAACAAACTTCGATGAATTAAAACCAGTTAAAAGTAAATGTAAACAACACTGTGTTGGGCCTAAAAAGTTATTAAAACAAGACTAATTCATAATGGGCCTAAAAAACTTAAATAAATATATTAACAAACATAAACAAACAAACGTAAACTAACAAACATAAACAAACAAACGTAAACTAATTTAAATTAGTGAACTTTCACGAACATAAATGAACAAATAAACGAGACACGTGTTCATGTTCGTTTAAGTGTTTAACTAAATGATCAAAATTTTTGTTCGTGTTCGTTTGTTTATTATGAACATAAACATAAATAAGAGATTTGAACCTACTTGTGAACCTCTTTATCGCCTCTCCTTTTAGTCATTGCCCATGTTAAGCCCTCATTGGGTTCAAGTCCGGGTTGAGATATCTCCAAACGATGTTTCTTCACTAACTGCATATATTTGTCCCCATTAAAGTGCTCTACACCAAGATCTTCATCCCAAATAAATATGTAATCATAAGCTGCTACAATATCCGGATGCGAAACCTCTTTGCATACCACCTACAAATAAAGTGATTTTTTAAATCAAAAGTAAACCAAATAGTCAACATAGTTAATACTATTATACTAAACATGAATACATCATACATACCATTTGGTTTGCTTCCTTACGCTGATGTGGATTGCCTGCTTTGACCATTCATATTGATCCCATTCGGTTGTTCTACCATCATAGTGAAATAGCACGATTTGGAAATCATCCGAAAACTATTAATTGTGAAACAGCAATACATCATATACTCAAAACTCAGTATCTTCAAATTAACAAAAATTTTATTAAAAAGAAATATGCAAAAAAAGTTTAACCTTTTTTACTGCTGCATCAATATTATTCCTCTGATCCCATCCTACAGTGAAAGTTACCAAATACTTTGGTTTCTTCTTTAAATCCTGAAATTCCAAGAAAAAGATGTGGTGTATTGACATATAGAAGTTAACTCGGTTCCATATAGGTTGGTAAACAAACCATACAAACGATCAAACATGAAAAATGGGGTTTTCTTGTTCGTGTTTGTTCGTTAAGAAAATGAACACGTTCTTGTTCATTTATGTTCACTCGTTAACAGTATAAACAAATGGTTCACAGCGTAAACAAATGACCGAACCGAACATTGATGAACATAACTGATCTAAAACTAGCTAAAAGTAATGTGAAGAACAACGTGTTGGGCCTAAAAAGTTATGAAGAACTATACTAAGTTGCAATGGGTCAAAAGTTTAAACGAATATATTAACGAAAGAACATAAGTGAGCGTAAACGAGCAAATATAGACGAATTTAAATAAATAATAATAACCGGACGCTCACGAACATAAACAAATTTTATGAATGAACATGTGTTCATGCCCAATTGTTTATCAAATAAACGAACTTCCCGCCGAACGGTTCACAAACTGTTCACTGAACGTTCAGTTCGTTTATAGGCCTAGTTCCATACCTTAGAAGGTTCACCCCATAATCTTCTTAAATAAAAATCGGTCTCTGAAACTACAATAGCCGGAGGTAATGACTCCGCACCACGAGGATTTGTTTCAACATAAATCTGAGACCAAAAAACATATGTGTTAAACCTTATTAAATGTGATGCAATTTGAAAAAAAATTCTTGTATAGAACAAATAAATTAGGAAATAAAGGAAAAAGTGAAAAACAAACCTCAGGTGGTTCAGGTGTATTAGATGAACCAAGTTTATCAGGGAGGCTGCGTTCAGGAGGTTTCGATTGATGAACCGCGTGGATTGGTGGATCAGATGAACGGATGCTGCTTGGATGTAAGATATAATAGTTGACCTAATAGATGATGATAATGTTGATGACGATAATGATGATATTTTCAAAATAAGCATACTGGATTTGGAAAATACGATAATTACCTTAGTAAAAGAAAGATATGGAAAAGATACACCAATGAAGTATCCTAAGATCATTCCCAAGATTGCAGTTAAAACAATTCTCCCATGATCATTTGACTTCTTAAAAAAACCACTGGATTGAAAAGAACAAATAATAATCATGCTTTGGTTACAGCTTACAAGTCATGTATACAAGCATACAAGAACTGAGCCAAGTTAGAGCAAAATTATATTATTACCTTCTATACATGCTTTTCATTGATCCAAATGTACCCAACATTGAATCTCAAGCACTAAGTCAAACCAATTATGTGTGCAGTATTACAAAGCATTTGACGAGCATAAAACTCGTCTTACCACAGTAGAATACACCTGAAAATGCAGGGCAATTTAAAGATGGACGTTAAAAATGACATGATGTTCAAATAACAACATTGAAATGAGAAAGTAGACTTCAGAAAACTCAGCACATAACACTAGATGGACTCATACTTAATGCACATGACAAATCTAGTAAACTTGCAATATATAGAAATCACACATTAACATTAAAACCACGTTTCAGCGAAGAATAGTAAAGAGAAAAGTTGGAGAAAAAAAGCAGCCTACAGATTCCTTTTTTTATGACAAATCTAGTAAACGCAATGTTTAATCTAGAACTTTTCTATGTAGTGCATCAAAGTTCTTGCAAATAATCATTGATAATGACATTTTACAGTTGACATTTAACCATTTGAAATCAAAACTCAAAATGAAGATCCGCCTTTTAAAGAGAAAACAGTTTCCTTATGTAGTACTCTAATTCAATCAGAAGTATGAACATCTTGCTCAAAAGTTTAGACACCAAGAGCACCATGTTATCAATCTGAAATGCATAATTTCCACATTCCACACCTAAACATGGTTTGATAATTGGTTACTTATTTACAAAACTCCTTTCAACATGACAAACTAGCGAGTATCACTGACAGAACTTAGAATTTGTCTTACTTCTAAATGACGGTTTAAGATCCTATAACAAAAATCATGGTAACTTTCTTGATATTTACCATTCTGGCATTTACAAAAACCAAAACTCATTATGTTAGTGAGCATTTTAAAGATAACATCGTCTTTGATCTTTTTAAAATTTGGCAATTACACGCAGCAGAAACCGTTTCAATTATCTTTAACTTATAATTCTAACAGGAAAGGCTTTACACTGTGTGTGTGTGTGTGTGCAGGTAGATGTTCAAATGAGAACCACAAAAATGTTGAGAACTGCAAGAACTGCATAATGCATTTGTACCTTTTGCTTTAAGTGTTATACAAAAGGCAATTACATAATCTCCTACCCACTATCTCATTAAATTGCATTAGGTGCATGTGCTTTATGTGGTTCTCGTAGTTCTCAACACTTTTTTGGTACTGAAAGAGTGAAAGGTAATATGATATCTAAGAGTTTAATTGTTAAATTCAAACTTGAACAAACAGTAATTTGATATAATCTAAACACAAATCTAACAATCAGATTGTTCATTTAATCCTAAAATGAGGTAGCACACAGCTCAAATCAGCTATTAATCACACATTTTTACCTACTATACCTTATATTCACATGAGCAAAATCAAAACAAACACATACACCTCAAAACCGACGATCTGTTGATTCTGCTCCAGTCACAGGCCTAAATTCAAACAAATTAGACGCAAAACGGAGCCGATAACGCCAGTATCGAAACATTATCAACCAGTAACAACATAACGTGCAGACTTCAAACCGATAACACAAAGCGATCATAACAATGAAACTCACAATAATATATTTATATGTGTGTAGCATAACAGAAACATAGCATTGAACACATAAAGAGAGTATCACAAACAAAATTAGAAGCTTATCTACTTCTGAATGATTGTTTAACATCCTATAACGTAATTCCAGGTACCTTTCATTAGATTTACTTCTAGCATTTACAACAACAAAATTAATTATGTTAGCGAGTACCTGACTAAGATGCTCACTAACATAATAAGACCACCTGTAGTGGAACGTTGTGGGGTAGAGTTGCTGGCGTTTTGGACATTGTCCATTACGCACAGTCTAACCTTACCTCGTGTTTGTTAGATAAAAGTTAATCAAAAGTACTTCTACTGCGCATAATTGCCAAATTTTCACCAAAAAACACACGAGAACCATAAATCGCTTTAAACTTGAACAAACCTTAATATGATGCAGAAAAAATAGGCACAATTATCTGTTCACAAAGCTCGGGCTCATGGCTCGCTGAGTTGAGTTGGCTCATTTTTGTAACCGAGCCAAAACCGCTCCGAGCTCGGCTCTCGTTGGCATGATCTTAGGCTTGTTTAATTTGAAAATCGAGCTAGAGCCTAGCTGAGCTGCCTCATTTAATTTGAAAATCAAGCTCGAGCTCGAAGCCACCCTAGCCACAAAGCTCAAATCAACTATTATTCACACATTAACATTACTTCTTAATAAACCTTCTATTCACATAATAATAATAATAATAATAATAATAATAATCAAAACAAACATATTATGTACACATCAAAACCTACAGTCAGTCAGAGACGATAACGGAAACAAGCATATTATTATGTAAACAAACATTATCAGATGATGACGTTGCGATGACGTAAAGCGATCATAACAATGAAATTCGTATGAAATGTAACGGAAACATAGCATTGTACATATATATAATTATATATATATATGTGTACATTCAGTAGTGACATACTATAATTATGAATGATAGATTGATGACTGATTATAATGAAATAAAACGTAGTTTACAGAGAGAATTAGGGTTTTAGAGTTTACGAGTGACGAAGATTGATTGAGTCGTTCGTCTTCTTCGGAGAGATCGTTTTGAAAGCTATTTTAATTTTAATTCTTCAGTGCGGGTAAATTATTATTATTATTGTTATTGTTACTGTTATTAATTAATGTGATATTGGTTTTTGATTCATCCAATTTTTCCTCATTGGTAGATGACACTTCCAATTTTTTATTTGTCATCCACCACTCCCAATTTTTACCTTATTTTTCTGTATCACTCTCCGTCTAAATAAACACTAACCTCCTTAATGTTTTGGACTAAAAATGTCATTCAAATTAAATGAGGGGGTAAAACAGAAATTTTATTTTAACACACAGCCTCCATTTCCGGTGAGCTCGTTTATCCGGCGACCTCTTTTTTTTCCTGCGAATTTGAGTTTTCCGACTATCTCGTCTTTCAGAAAATGGAGATGGTTCAGAGGTGTAAAAAGGTGATGGAGATCATGAAGATTGTACAGCGGTGGAGATATGATGAAGATGGTGCTCGCCGGAAACCTGCAACTCGATTTTCCGACAGGCAGGCGATCCCGGAAGGTGGCTGGGTGAGACACTGGTGGTGGCGGAGGGCGGGGGCTGCGGTTTTGGGGCGGTGAAATGATGAATATGGTGTTCGCCGGAAACCTACAACTCGCCAGAAAACTCAAATTCATATGTGAAGCTTGGTGAAATGATGGATATGATGTTCTGAAAGACGAGATAGCCGGAAAACTCAAATTCTCCGGAAAAAACGAGGTAGCCGGAAAAACGAGGTCACCAGAAATGGAGGTTGTGTGTTAAAAATAAAATTTCTGTTTTACCCCCTCAACTAATTTGAATGACATTTTTAGTTCAAAACATTAACGAGGTTAGTGTTCATTTAGACGAGGAGTGGTACAGGAAAATATGGTGAAAGTTGGAAGTGGTAGGTGACAAAACAAAAGTTTGGAGTGTTATCTACCAATGAGGAAAAGTTGAGAGTATTAAAAACCAATATCCCTTCATTAATATATAGTTTTTTTCACTTTTTATTTAGAATAGATAAAATTGCAAGTTTAGTCTTTGGAGTGTTTAAAAAAGGAAATTTTGTCCAGATATATGTGAGAGAGTTGCATGATTAGTCCTCGTTGTTATTCATAGTTAGTATTTAATGGAAAAGTCATATCATGTGTCATTCACATGTTCTATGAGTGTAGTTGGTACTTGGTAGAGACCAGGGGTGTGCAATAAACCGAAAAAACTAATCCGGAACTCAAAAAATTGAAAACTCCAAACCGAAATAAAAACCGACGGTTTGATTTTATGTTTTTGTAAAAACCATACTAACGGTTCGGTTTTGGTTTTGCATATAATAAAAACCTAAAAAACGAACCGAACTGAATTCCTAAATGTTTGTTTTTTTATATTTTATATTAAGTAATTTAGAAGAATTTACTAAACATGTAACTCAAATATTTCTGGTAAAATGTTTAATAGTCTATTATTTTACAATTTACAAAATTATTTATACTTAAATTAATTATTTTTGAAAAAAAATTGACCTAAAATTTTCAAGATCAAATGGCAAAAACCAAAAACACCGAAACTGAACCAAAACCAAAATGAAAATCGAAGAAATGAAAGTTTGGGTGTCAAAATTTAAAGATTGCAAACTTAGACAGGGATTTGTGAGCGGTTGCACTTTTAGTCCCTAATGTTAAACAAAACAAAGTTATCTTTTGACCAAAAAGTGATATAATATGTCATTCATGTAAGAATACTTGTGTCTTTTAAAATTTGGAACTCTAATGGCATATTTTTTAAACTCAAGAACTCCTATCATCGACATCTTGCACTGCACCTTTAAAGACACAATTATTCTCAAATGAATGAGACTTGACATCACTAATTTTGTTAAAACTAAATGAGATTAACAACAGAGACAAACTCACAAACATGCAACCTTCCCACAATTGTTTGAATCAAGTTACAAATTTTAAAAATATGAGAACTAAACTTGCAGTATGGTCAAATTACATGGACCATTTATGCAATTTTTTAAAAAAATATTATCCTTGCATTTGGTTATGTATTTTCAAGATGTTAAAATGACTATTCCAGATAAATATACAATCTTTATTATGTAATGTACAAGTTAAAGAGTAAAGTATGGCCTGGTTGAAGGAGATTTTTGGTCTGGAAAAGAGGCTGGCCTTCATTGGCCAGGTGTCCACATAATATCCCTCCTTTGCTTTGATCCCCATCTTTTTCTTCTTTTGCTTTCTTTTTTTCGTCTTTTTAAAACTTTTGCTTTTAGGTTTTATATATTCCATCCTTAGCAACATAAATAAACTTTTGAGGTTTAAAAAATATGTTAAATTGGTCGTGTTACATATTTATTGGATTGTAGTTTATGCTTGTTGACAATTGACATGTGTGTCGCGTTTATTTTGTGATACTTGATACCAGACAAGACTTTTTATTGAAGTTCGATAAAGATTTATATTCTATGTCGACAATAATGTACCTTTATAGAGGAAATTCTTAATGAATATAATGCTCGCAGGCCATGATTTCGCTGATGTTATTTGCACGTGTACTTCTTACACATGTGACGCATGTAAGGTATGTGTAGGTAGTATAAGTTGTAATTAGGGGTGACTGTGAAAAAGAATAAATCTACGGTTATAATAAACAAAAATAATAATTTTGCCACGTGGCACCTAATTGGTTTATTTTTATGCCAAGTGGCACTTCAATTGAACCATCTTATTTGACATTCCTTGCAATTAGCTTTCTTAATTTATGCATGAGTAATTTTTTAATAACAAACTTTCTTAAATTTTAAGATTTTTTATTGTTTCTTTAAATTAATTCTTAGTTAGAAGATTAATTCTTCAATTAAAGCTACAAAGTACCTTATTTATTCATTATCATCTAGGTAAATCATATTTTCCTTTGGTCGATTACAATTCTTAGTTCTTGATGATTGTTTTCACAATATACATGGTCACAATTAATTGATTAATTTGAATGCAAGCAGGGTTTTTGTAAACCTTTCATCTTCATCAATGTGAATCTTCGAATTGACTATTGTAGTTAGGGTTCTTACTCCTAAATTTGTGTTTGTTTTGGTATTGTAGTTATGGTTTTATACCTAAATCATGTTTGATAGATTTGTGTGTTTGAATAGTTCTAATGCTCACCTGTAAGGCTATAATTCAATGTATATTATTTGCATACTTTTAATGTGTAGACGATGATGGTCAGCAAAAGATCAATGAATATTCTTTTAGAAAGTAATTATCAATAAACAACCGCCCCACCCAAGTGCTAATGACGGTACCGGCCTTATTTGATACATTTTATACAATTTTAAAACAACCCGTTTTAACCCAAACATATTCTGATCATAATTGGTTTTGACCCGAACCCAGCCTTATTATAAGAATTAAATTATAAGGTTTCAATTTATTTTTATTGAGGCGTAAATAATGAATCTTTTGTTCAGATTATGAATCCATAGGTTTTGTATTACTGACTACATCACGAGAGCACCACAAGTTTATATGTGAAAACTTTCTTGATAAAGCAATGTTTTTTATCCTAATTCTACTAAGGCGGAAAACGTGTGCGAGATCAAGTGATTTTTAAAATTTTTGTCTATTTGGCTAGGGGCAAAATGAGCCAGTTTAAATTAGTTGGGATCAATTTCAAAATAGTTTATATTGGTCTTTAAGCTATTATATAGAATCAAAGCTAAAATGAATTCAAATATTTTGAAAGTAAGATTTTATATTGTGCATTTATATTTGAAAAATGCAACAAATGGGCATGCAAAGTGTAAAATATAATTCCAACAACATAAGGGTAAATTCAAAAGGGTAAAAAAGGATAATCAAGTAAAGGCGCAAATGATAGCTGTATTAAAAAGGCAAAGAACAACTTAAAAAGAATTTTACTAATATATTAAATCAACACAATTTTGCCACATGTCCTACTACTAGGGTGTCCACCTAGGCCTCCATGTCATCTCATTTCCATTCTAACTCTCTAATATGTTGCCATGTGTCATCTCACACACTATTTAAACCTTAGAAATTTCCACCATCATTTTAATCATTTTAATTTCTCTCTCTCTCTCTCTATCTCTCTCGGCTTAATTACTAACTCCGCCCATCTTCTATATTCCGGTAATGTAGATCGAGATTAATCGTTTTCCGGTAATGGCCAACAATGTTATTTGATTTTCCGGCAAGGTAATATCTTTTTCCGGTAAGGTTTTCCAATATGGTTTTATATTTATTTTAATTGTTATATGATTTTGTAATAATCTCTTTAGGTTGTATATCAAAATCAAAGATTGAATTGATATTTTGAGTTATTACGGTTTTCCGGTAAGATTTTTGTTTTCCGTTTTTGTTTGTATTTAATCTCTCTCTCTCTCTCTCTCTCTAACTCCACCATCCACTATCTTCTATATTCCGGTAATGTAGATCGAGATTAATCGTTTTCCGGTAAGGTTATATATTATACTTTAATGGCCAACAATGTTATATGATTTTTCGGCAAGGTTATATCTTTTTCCGGCAACATCATATTTACTTCCGGTTATTGTAGATCTAATCTTTTTATCTTTATTTTCATTGTTAACTAATTTTTTAAAAATCAGTTTAGGTTCTAAATCAAAAACGGCGATTAAGCTAATATTTCTCCTTTTTTACGTTTTTTTGGTAAGTTTTTTGGTTCATGTGTTATACCTATAACAATGGTTGTTTTATATTTATTTGAAGTTTTATATTTTTCCTGTATTTTTCTTTTACATGTTGTTCTTCTAGGTTCCAAATAAAAAGTTTCATCCATGGGCATTATCATTATTCTTTTTCCGGTAAGGCCAACAGTAAATTGTAAATCAGTGGTTTAACATTCCATAACATATATCATTACCGCGATTACTTTTTTTTTATTTCTAAAACGATTACAATTTCGAAATTTAAATTCCAAATTTAAGTTAAATTTGAAATTTGTAAATGGTAAGTCAATATTCCAAAACGTTTAAACTTACCATCATTACAATTTATTATTTTCTAAAACGATTTGATTTAACAAGTTTAAATTTCCAAATTTAAATTAAAGTTGATTTTTTATTTAATTGCTGGTCAAACGTTTAAGTTGGTAAGTTAAACGATTTGATTTAAAAAGTTTAAATTTCCAAATTTAAATTAAAGTTGATTTTTTTATTTAATTGTTGGTCAAACGTTTAAGTTGGTAAGTTAAACGATTTGATTAAAAAGTTTAAATTTCCAAATTTAAATTAAAGTTGATTTTTTTATTTAATTGTTGGTCAAACGTTTAAATTGGTCAAACATTTTTAAATTGTCTGGTCAAACATTAAAATTCAATTTAACTTTAAGTTGAACTTTTTAAATGGCTGATTAAACAAACATTCATAATGTCTAAAATTACTATCACTAAAATTTATTATTTCTAAAACGATGTTATTTAAAATTTATAAATTTTCAAATTTAAATTAAAGTTGAATTTATGAATTACTGGGTAAATATTTCATAACATGTAACATTACCACGATTAAAATTTATTATCTGTAAAACGAATTTTAATATTTAATTTTCTCATTTCAGGTTATGTTCCCAACTTGATATAGCTAATTTCATGGGTTGAAGATTTGTTGATAAGATATCTTATTTTTTGTTTAATATTGATGTATATTTTTATTATTATTCATGTATTTTATTTTTCACAATTCATGTAATTTATTTGATTTTCATATAATCAATCATATATAGTTGTTGGTTTTGTCCATTTAATATATTTTAATTAGAACCGATGTATTAAAGAAAAATTTTATTTTTGTATCTTTTATTTATCTATTTATTAATGATAATCTCTATAATTTATAATAATTATTATAATTTTAGTAATTTTGTTATTATTAATTTATTACCCTTTCTAATTAGTTATTACATCTTATTTTGACAGAAATAATAACATTTACTCCTTACCATTTTTATATTTCAATATATTTGACTTAAAACATTATTATTTTATTATATTATAAGATACATTATATTTTCTAACATTTACACATTTCCATCTTTTTTGTTTTTGTTTGACCAATGTATATGAGGTATAAATGTCACAATTAATGCTAATGGGTGTCATCATTTGGTTATGGAAACTGTAACAATTAATGCACTATAAAAATTCGAAATATTATTTGAATTTGAATTCTAAAAAAAATATATTACAGTTGGTTATAAAAATTTTTTGTTTCCATTGTCAATATTAATTGTTTATTAGTTTTCAATCTCCACAATTTTCCTATCTTATATGTTTGACCAATTTATAATTAGACATAAATATCATAATTAATGATAATGAGTTTTTAACAAAATTGAATGCATATTTATTTGACTGTAGTAAAATAATATTAATTATGAATCGACTAAAAAAGTAATAATTTCAAGATTACATTATGCCATGATTTTTGTAATATTTTTTGTATTTAGGATCTTTGACTATAACAAATTTCGTTTAACAATTTTGGTAAACCGATTTATAACTTAAATAACAATTTATATTATAATTTAATCAAATCATATAATAAAGTTTAAAGTCATTATTTATAATTATTATTTTTTATGTGTATTCAAATTAATACGAATTTCAAATAAATAAGTTGAGTATTATTTATTTATTTTTGGAATTGACTATAATGTGGGTCGGTGTTTTCTAAAATTTTTAAAGTTAATAACTTTATTTAATATTGTTGACCGACCATTTAATATATTCTAATTTAATTCATTTTCCTAATATATACTCAACATAAAATGTCAATATCTTAAATACGTGTTTATTACATTTTCTGTTTGTACGGGATATTCATATACGTTCGTTAGTAATGTGTTTAATAATATTTTCATTTAAATATAACAATTAATTTTCACGTTTTTAATATATTATTTTTATTAAAATACATGTATATATGGTATATATATTTTTGTATCATATTTTTTCACCTTTAAACATTTTCAAAGTCAACATAAATTTTTTTAATATTTCCAAAGTTATTTGAAAATTCATTTATTGTAAATCGTTTTTATGTTTTGCAAGTTTAACAAAATATTAATGTCTTGTAAATCGTTTTTATGTTTTGCAAGTTTAACAAAATATTAATGTCATTGATTTAAAAGTTTGTTGCAAGATTGGTCAAAACTAAAAAAAATCATAATTTTTTGAAGTTGACTACTTCCAATTTTTTTATATTTTCTAACTATTTTGAAAATATTTCAAAATGGGTTGTTTTAAATGAGTATCAAATTTGTTATGTATAAAATTATGGCAAAAAGAGATTTTTATTGATATATGTTTTTGGTTTAATGGTTTAAGTTAGAAAGATGTTTTATGTTGTCTTTATACTTTTTTTGTTGTTGTATGTTATTTTGTTTTAATAAAAACAACTTTATTAATGTTCAAATGTTACTCATTATTAAATATATTTAATATTGATGCTAATGTTTTATTATATTTTCAGGTGGTGAAGCAAAATGAGTTTTTTAAAGAAGTTGATGGTGGTTTAATGTGAACGTACATGTTTATGTCTTTTGTTGATGCTTTTTGGTTGTTCGATGTACATTAACTTATTGTAACTTTTGACTTTTAAGATCTAGACAATGTAAATTGTTAACGTTTTGGTCCGAAAGTTTGAAGAAGTATTGTGTTGCTTGAATTTGTTGTTTAAATTTATTATGTTTGTTATGTTTAAATTAACTTCCTATAATTTGAAAGTTTTAATATTAAGACAATGTAAATCTATTACTTTTTGGTTGGTATGGTGATGTGTTTAGTGACAATGTAAATCTATTAAGTTTTAATAGTTAAAGAAACATTATGTTTGTTTAAATTGATGTTTAAGTTGATTATATTTAGTGACAATTTATTCCACCCGCGTGTCACGCGGGTATATACCATAGTAAGCAACTAATATGATACAATATCATCGCAAGAGAAAAAATGAATAATATCCTTCCAAAATGTTAAGAGAAATTTCTTAGGTTTATATAATAGTTATGATTGTTTTCCTATAAATTGGTTCCACTCCATAGTAATGGAGCAAGTCCCTAATCTTTAAGCAGTACATATGGAATTTGTGATGAATGAGTATCTGGTAGGTTTTGGAGTATTTGTATTCAACGGAAATTAGCGTGTTGCTAAGATGTGACTTGAACTCTTTTGGTTTAGTATAGTAGGGTTTTTTTGGTTGGTAAAGAATAAGTTTTTCAAAGATTTTTAAATAACAAACGTAAATTTCCACTTTTCCGTTATTACATGTAATATATGTTATTACAATCATAACAAACAAATATGTTTTTCTTAATTATATCATTTTAATTTTCCAGCCTGTGTAGCACACGGGTTTTTAACCTAGCAGTACTATATATGCGTTAAATACTCGACATAGTTGCGTATGATATGACTTATACATGTGTTATGTGTAAAACATATGATATAACCAAAATTGTTCATGTCTTTAAGGAGAAATGAATAATATTTCACTTTTACTGTTTAAATAATTTGTTTGTTTTAGAAGTTTTCATAATATAAAGTCTCATGCATCTCATCACCAATCCAATTTGGGCTATTTGTGTATGGAATTATGCTAAAGCAATATAAACCCTGCCAGAATAGCAGGACACCCACTATTGGTTGAATAAAGATTGTCCATTAGCTATGGAATAACAAGCATCAATAATTTATTCATTTTTTTCGAATAAACTAAAGTAAAAAACTAGAAAAAAAAATTAAGCTTTTCTGTTAATTTATAAATCTAGTTGATGGTTTCAAAATAAGTTGGAGCTAAATTAGCTTTTCAAACATCCATGCTAGATTAAATTTAAAATACCTTCCAATTAGAAAAAGAACCGGTTTTAAAAACTCATAACCCGAACTTTTGGTTTTGGTTCAACTTGAGCAGAAAACCAAACCCAAACTGACTCATACACACCCTATTTTACATGTGTGTCGCATGACAAGAAATAGACTTTGGCTTTTGGGTTAAGTATGCACTCGCATGTAAGCTTGAATGAACGATTATTTACACTAATTATAATTGAGAACATATACAACTTTGTTTCCTAATACATATATGTTCAATGCAAGGAAAATAGTAATAACAAAATATATTCTATCTACACAATGACTGTCAAGTGGCAGCCAACGGTATGGTTTCCCGGGTGAACGCCCAAGCCGAACCCTAAAGTCGGTGTAGACCCGATTAAGACAATATAGTCTAGTCAAAGTGGAGCAGTGAGAATCTCTAAATTTGAAGAACACACATTTTTTTTTTTTTTTTGAATGTTCAAGCTTTCCTCCTACTATTTACATTATACCGCCAATACCAGGAATCGAACCCTGGACCTCTCATCCAAAGGCCAAAGCCTTTACCATCCCACCAAAGTGGTGATGCATTCATATGGATACATGTGAAATGATTATACACCTTGAAATCTAGGATCAAGCTTCGGTTGGAATCTACTTTAATAGGGTTGCAAGTAAATAGTCAAATGGGATCAAAGAATCTCAAAGAATATATAAATTTTACTCATAAAGTAAATGAGAGAAAATAATCTATTATGCGGAGATTAATGTCTCGTACGCAAAAGGGAAAAGGTGGCCCATTTGATAATTTGCATAGATTATGACATAATTATATATTTACAGGCCCAGCCCAAAGGAAAGACGAGGAGCGTGATGGGCCCGCTCTCTCGAGAGCCTCACAATTATTTAAAAAAATGTTTATGTTTTATATATAATTTTATTTTAAAACAAAAACTAACAAAATGATTCATTGATTGAATGAAAAAAGTGTTAGATCAATGAATCAAAAGACATAGGTTCAATTTTAATTTCTATCTATATGTGGTGTTCTTTTTATTTTTTAATAAGAAAAAAATGACTTTTATTTTTGTTTTATACGAGTCATTTTAATAACTTTTTTATTATTAATTTTTTGTTTGCTTTGGTCGAGTTTGGGTTTTTGAAAGGTAACCCTGTTGGTAAAGTTGTCTCGCACATAATTATAACACGATTTAAGGGACCCGTTTTTTTCCTCATCCCAGACCCCAAACTTATAAGAGTTTCTCGAAGACAGAAGAATTGTATATTTACATGCATATGTTTATGATTTGAGTGTAGATTGTTTTAGTATATACATGGGTACTTGTAAAGAATATGATGTAATACTAAATCAATAGCATGTACTAAAAGTCTAAATGATAAAAAGCTATAATCATATACATCAATACACACTCCAAACCAAACCATCAAAACCGGACCCCTTGGATCGCAAACCAGCCGACTTGGCGACTTCTTGTAGTTTAGACACTGCAGTCGGTTTCAACGGTTTGTAAACACTAAACACCATACCTTATACACAATCTAGAACTCTACAATATCAAATATTAAGGTTTCTAAAACAAAACATAAACCATAGAAATTAAATTCTTAATTAAATTCTTAAAAATACAACTTTTGCATCTTATATAATATCTTGATGCTATATGGTATTTTTTTTTTATCCTAGTAGAATTACAAAACTAACCCACAAAATCATGAATCAACTGACCACCAAAATGCTGTCTAAACTGATGCTCATGTTGCTGCATCTGTTGCACATGTTCCGCGTTCTGCCATAACCCCAACGTAAGCGAAACGGGCCCCACCCCACCCGCCTCAAACGCGGTTCGTGGGTAAGGCACCATGTTCGCAAACGACCGGTCCATGGTGGCTTGAGCGATCCGTTTCCCGTGGTCCCATAGTTGCTCGTTTGGTTCATTTTGACTATTGATCATGGTTAAGGCTCCGGAAGTCCTTAAACACTCGGGTTGTTGCTTGTTTGTCATTGACCCCGTGTTCACGCGGCTTGTGTCTTGACCGTCGGTTAGAGGTTTGTTTGCGGTCGAGTCTGCTAAGCCTTTAGTTTCGAGGGTGTGGATCTCTTCAACCATCGGCTTCCATATGCGCACACGAGCATTTATGAACCAGTTTGAAACCTATGTTAACCACCATTGAAAGTATGTTATTTAGACCGCAATATGTTTTTTTAGAACGACAGCTATATTAATACTTGTTGAGAGAGTGAACTTTATTTATAAGACAAAAAAAATATTTCTTTATGTTTAAAAATATTATCCTATATGTGAAAAATGCCTTATTTTGAAATAATCTAGTTTTTAATAAAATATATATATTATTATAAAAAACTGAAATCTAGTTTTTTTATATTGACATTCTATGTATTATTAATTACTTAAATTGTAAAAGCTATGTGAATCTAGTATTTAATAAAATATATATTTTATTATAAAAATCTGAAATATAGTTTTTTTTATATACATTCTATGTATTATTAATTACTTAAAATGTAAAAACTATGTGAATCTAGTTTTTAATAAAATATATATTTTATTATAAAAATCTGAAATCTAGTTTTTTTTATTGACATTCTTAATTATTTAAAATGTAAAAACTAGGTATTTGGATTGTTTTAAAAAGCTAGAAATTATTTGTTAAGAAAAATAAAATTTATGATAATTAAATGAATTATTGAAAAAAAATTATAAAAGAAAACTAATAAGTTATGATGTTTAGTTTGTCCAATCTAGTATTTTTATTGACATTCTATATATTATTAATTACTTAAAATGTAACAACTATGTATTTGGATTGTTTTAAAAAGCTAGAAATTATTTGTTATAAAAAAATAAAATTTATGATAAATGAATTATTGAAAAAAAAAATTATAAAAGAAAATTAATAAGTTATTAGTTTGCCCTCAACATGGGACTGCTATAAATCAACATAAATTCAAAAACCATTTGCATTTGCCAAACCACCTAAACATAAATAAAAAAAAAGTGTTATATATTTGTGCATATTAAACCAAGTTCTAACCTGATTTCGGGTTAATCCGGTTTGGGTTGCCAACATATGCTTGTCTGCATCCGAAGGATACCTAGACAAAATAAAATTTAAAAAAATTATATCATACAGTTGAAAATGGAACTAACTATTCATGAAGTATAGAGCGTTACGGGTGAAGAAAATGGTCAAACAACCAAGCTTTCAAAACCGAGACAGCGCGTTCAGGAAGGCCACGTTGAGGCCGCCACACCGGATGTTGGATTCCATCACTAGATTTCCCATGTCTTTGAAACCCATGTTCCATAGACCTCAACGAGTCGGTTGCATTATTAGCATCAAAAGTTCTACTTGGAGAACACAAATCTTCAAAGGTTTTCTTCATTTGCGCAAGTTGTTCGGAAATGGCATTCTTGACAAACTGAAAGTGTCGCGAAACCGACTTCAAAGCCAAAGAAACGTAAGGTGTCGCTGAAGTAAGTCCCGCAACTGTTTCAAAAGACGAAACCACCATTTGCATCTGTTGATGATATTGTTTGTATCTTTTGCATACCTTTATGAAACATAAAAAAATTCATCTAAAGTTCTAAACATGAGTATCAAATTATTACAAAAGCGTCACTAACGATAGTTCTAGTGACACTTTAATCGTGTCGACTTTTTTGTAACAAAAAGTTTGATGGGATGGAAAACATAGCATGTGAAATCTCAATTATGTTGAGATTAAGGACTTATAAAGTGAACATATAGTGGGGTAACTACAGTTTAAAGTAGGTTTAATTTGACCTTTTTATATAATCCATGCATCTTGTTAGATTTTTAGACCTTCCAAAATTTCTCCTTTTAAATATTAAAAGCGCGAGTTCGTTACGTTGAGGTTATTTCAAAATTGGTATTGTAGTCTTTGTACAAATATGCTACAACTATCTCGTGACTATGGACCATTTGCAACACATGTCAAAGATAATTGTTTACAAGTTACAACAAAAGTTATGACCAACAATCATCCTAATTGCATATATTAGTATATATAATATAATTGTACTACTCACTTTGCAAATCATTGTTCGGCATTTACCGTTTGCGAAAAAAATATATAAATAACACAAAATGCGAAATACCTAAATGTAAACCGTTTGCGAAAAAAAAAGAATATAAATAACACATAATTGCGGAATACCTAGATGCATGTATGGAATCACAAAATATTATAAAGAATGTCAAAGAAACCGCATAAAACATGTTTACCAATAACCTTTAATGGGGGTATTATGTTTTCAGGGGTTGGATCAAATACAAATTACTTTTATCGTTAGAAGTGTAGAAATAACACTCTAACTTTTGAACTAGAATAATTATTATTACAATATATTATTTTTATAACATAACTAATTCTAGTTATTTGTATGTTTAGTATTTTAATTTTATTTGTATCGGATCAAACCCGTGTTTTCATATAAATAAATCACGTACTATCGTTAGAATTGTACAAATAGCACTATAACTTTTGAACTAGAGTAATTATTATTATTACACTATATTATTTTTTATAACATAATTACTCTAGTTATTTGTATATTTAGTATTTTAATTTTATTAGTACCGGATCTCACCCCATGTTTTCATAAATATAAATCACACAATGTGTTTAGAATTTAGATACAACTTATCATTAGAGTAAACTAATCAGTTTTTTGATTATTAGTTTGAGGTAGCTTATTCAAAGTGAATACACTAAATCATATAATCAAACCTATCACCCTTTAAAGTTTAAACCAATAACTTACAAAGACTAATCATTAACCACAAAATTTAAATACTCATAAATTAATAAAGTCTAGATTAATACCTCTTCTTGCATGTATATTAACATGGCCTTCTTTTGATGAAACTCCGGCAAATACGAATCGGAAAACGAGCTACTCCGGCCAGCAACGTCTTCATTCGTACCATACATTGTTGAAAACGATGCCCCCAACTCGCCCGAAACACGACTCATTTCTTCTTCAAGAACCTTGTGTGTGTTGTCACATGCTTGATCACCCCCAACATCACAACTCCCACTCAACAACTCTTGTGCGGGTGCCAAATACTTCGAGTTCTTAAGAATCGTAGCGTAACCCGTAAACGGCCCAAGTGGGCCCATCGCCCGATGAGCAAAAGAAGCCATACCCATCAACTGTTTCGGGTCCAAACACGTTACTTGCTCAACTTTCAACGTTTTTGGACCCGAATGCAGGTTCAAATTAGACGAAACCGACGATAATGATAAAGATAACCCTTGTGTAACATGATCATTATTATTCCTGTTCACAAACCCTAATTGATTAAACTCCAAAAGATTGTTCCTTTGATGAACACGCGTCACGCCCGTCGCGTTAGTCACAACTTCTTGAAGCCCATTTTGGTAATATGGTGAACAAATCTTGTGTTCATTAATATTTTGTAACTCTTGAATGTTACAACTTTGTTCCATATTCATCATACCAACACTCCAACTATTATTATTAGTATTACCATTACCATTATTATTATTATTATTATTATTATTAGAACAAGATTCTTGATCTATAAAAGTATGGTGAGGATGTAACATTGCATTAATGGAATTAAGCATTTCTGGAGATAATGCATTCGGGTCATATGAAACGGGTAAATGTGAGTCTTGTGGTAAATGTTGGTGGGTCGGGTCATCCGAGTTTTGCTGAAATCGCAGTTTATGTCGCCGGAGTTTCTGTGCTACATGTGATTCCATTCTCAAGCTGTTCGTGTCCATTGAATTCACAGTATTACACAGATTAACAGTTGTTTTTCCTGCATAAAAAAAGTTAAAAATATGAGTTTGTCATATTAAAACTAGCTGAGGCGTGCAAAACTCGGTTCGGATTGGTTTGGTTACATAGCCAAGCTTCGGTTGTAGAAGATTGCTTAACCATAACTGAATAGTCCGTTAACCGTAGGTTTATTGTTCATATGTATTTTTTATTGTTTAGCTTTTATTTTTTACTCTTTTGTACTAGTTGAAAATGGTTCGGTTACGGTGTTCCAAGCTCATTATTTAATTATAAAGTTTCAAAGTTGAAATATGTCAGTTCCAACCTCTGATTACAGCGTTCCAAGCTACGCCATAGACAATTACGGCATAAATTTAAATTTTCGAAGCTGGAATATGGAAAAGTGTAAAAGATGGAAATAAATCTATAAAATTTAGAAAAACGCAAACATAAAAGGTTCGATTTGGTTTCGGTCAACGAAGACACTCACCATGATCATAACCATGATCAGTGGTCAAAATAATTGTCCATTGTATTAACTTTTTATTTTTTAAAATTTTCTTTTATTTTATTCTAGTTTAAAATGGTTTGGTTACTGTGTTCTAACCTTATTAGAAGGTTTCAAACCTGAAATACGCCGGTTCCAAACTTGGTAACAATTTTCCAAGCTACGTTATAGAGAATCACAACATAAATTTAAATGTCCAAAGCTAAAATACCTAGATAAAAAAAAAAAGAAATAAATATATAAAAATTTGAAAAACACAAAAATATACACTTGTTCCAAACTTGGTTAAAGTGTTCCAAGCTATGTTATAAATAAGTACGGCATAAATTTAAATATTCGAAACTGAAATACATATATATATATATATAAAATACAAATAAATGTATAAAACCTTGAAAAACACAACCATACAAAACGTGTAGGTTTAGTTCAGTTTAAGTTAAAGTCAGTTAACAATGACACATTGACCGTGATCATAACCATAACCGAATAGTCAGTTAATCATATTTACTTAACCATAACCGTCGGTTTTATTCACTACTGTTGAAAACCCTAAAAGCTTTAAAAGGTTTAAATAATTTAATAAAGCTTTTAATATTATATAAAGATTTAGTAACAAGTTAAAAGTTAAAGGATCACCTGAAGTATGAGATGAGATGAAGTAGGTGACGTTTACTAGCCGGAGAATGTTAATAACGGCGGAGAGAACGGTGGGTGGTGGTGGTGGTGGTGGTGGAAGTAAGAGTGTGTTGAGGACAATGATTGCGAAGGTGATAATTAAGTGAGAAGTGCAGTTGGCTTTTTAGTTTTTAGATATCTTGTGTGTGTGTTACAGACCTATTGGGTTGTAAAAATACTAAATTGCCCCCTAGTCGGCCATTTTATTATGAAAGTGACATTATATGTGTAGGGCCCACATGAATTTGACGTCTATTTATTGGACTACTTGATAACATTTACTTGCCAATTTTTAGTATTGTAATTAAATAATATAGAAAAATTTTGAAACTCTTGCTTGATTTTCACATACAACACTTTTGGTTCGGTAGGTATGGATGGTTTGATGGAGAAAAGCTAAGATTTTAATGTTTTTTTTATCTCGAGTATGTTTAGGTTTTACTATAAGTAGGCTTTTGGGCAGCTGGCTTCTTTCGAAACTGAATATAACTTGAAGATACTTAATGGTTTCGTACAGCTGAGTTAGGCCAGCTTTTAATAGCCTTTTGTCATTGAATCACCATGTACGAAAGAATACAGAGAATTCTCTTTTTGGTAGTCATTTAAAAGATATAATGGATTTATTTAGAATTTTTTGATAACTTAATTGGAATTTAAGTGAAATTTTTTAGGATTTAAAGATTTGGTTATGATGTATACACATAGAAAATGATACTTTATTAATAATGAAAGGTATTAAAGAAAAATATTACCAACTGAAAGCTTACTTGCACTTATCTATTTGTGAGGATGCAAGTTGTGATTTAGAACTTATGCTTTGAAGTCAATTTACACTTGCATAGACTACAACTAAATTTATACGTGTATTTGTTTATTTAGGCACACGTGTGTGTGATATTAAGTATTATCTTATCATAAAAGGAAGATTGATTTTTAAAAGGTATCCTTGAAACTTATTGATACTTATGGAGTTATGGCTTATGGCACAAGGAGGATATTATAATTATATATGGTGTTTGAGTTTTTATAATAGTAGTTTTAAAAATAAATTATAGTGGCCTTATGGGTTTATGAGTGAAGAAGCGTGGATCGACTCACTGGTAGACGATCTACTTTCCTCGGGTATGATTAGACTATTTCACCGATGGTTTCTCTTGGATCTGGGTTCTTCCACCTACAAAATGAACAGCACCGTCAACTTACCCCTCAGAAAGGGACAGAGGGGTCCTCTTTGGGGTAACCCTCCGGTGTGAGAATAAGTATTTGTGGAGAAGATAATAATATGTGAGAGTAAGGAATTCTGGAGAGTATTGCTTAATAGCTGAATACTCTGTGTGGTTGTGTTACTGGATGTAACTGTCTGATTGAATGTAATTGAATATGATTGAATGTGAAATGAATGTATGTTACTGGCTGTAACTGTGAATGATTGAGTGTCCCTCCTTGTGGAGTTGATGCTGTATTTATAGTGCTAGGGTTTCCACTGATTGGGCTCAGCCTTGTTGGCCTCCTCCAATCGCTCTGCGCCACGTGTCCTCTGGGACACCTGGCGCTTTCTCATTGGTTGTAATCACGTGGTAGCACATGTGTCATGCTGAGTTGTCGATCTTTCATTTGGCAGCTGTCAACATCAGCATATTCTTATTCCTTAAAAAGATACCTTCTGGAAGGTTGTCTGACGTGCACAATCAGGGTTGCCCTAATCCTGATTTGGATAAGGATGAGGTTGATTATGTGCATGTGTGATACGCGCCAATCCTGAGGATGCGCGAGGTCTTCTCTTTATTCTCACGCGCAGATGTTTCATGCGCAGATGTGATATGCGCCGCGCGCTGATGCGCCGCGCGCATATGTGACGCCTGGGCATATGATGCCTGAGCATATGTGGTGCCTGGGCATATGATGCCTGAGCATGTGTGGTGCCTGGGCATATGATGCCTGAGCATGTGTGGTATGCGCCATGCGCATAGGTTTTGGCTTAGTGCCTTCATAATGTCTTGATTTCAAGCTTCTTGTCTTTATCTTGTGGGTTGACCCGCCTTGCTCCGTGTTGAGGCGGGTACATACCTCTTCAAGCCCCCCCAGTCTAATGTGTGTCTTGTCTCGCGCGAGCGAGGTAAGATAGATGTTAGACTAAATATTTTGCTCTGTTAATAGGTGTTTTGTCTTTTTCTTCTTATTATTCACCGTTGCGCGAAATTTTATCCTCTTGGTTGCAAACGAATCGTCCCTGGACGTGGTTGGTTGTTGCTGACGTGGGCCAGTGATGGAGACGTGTCAGGCCTTTCGTGTGCTCGAGGTGCTACAGTTGCCTTTCGTGTCCCCTCACATGCTGTCAGGGACACGTGTCGCGTTCGCGTTGGTCCGTTCCTGCGAGTGGTGGCGCGTGAACTCTGGCAGCAGCCGTATAGTTTCCTTTCATGTCCCCTCACACAGTGTCAGGGACACGTGTCGCGCTCGTAGTGGCTTAATCCTACGAGTGGGGGCTCGTGAAGTCCGTTCAGCACCAAAATTTCTCTCTCCTGGGCCTATAAAAGCCAGCCCTTAGATTTTTTTTATCCTTCATCTTCTTGTTCATTCTTCTGAGCTTTTCTTTCTTTGTCTTCTGATTATCTTTGTTCTGCTTCCCAAATATCTGTTGTTCAGGAGCATCATTTGTTCTTTGTCACCGTTGTATGTCTGATAGCTCAGACGACACAATCACCCCCATACATTGCCGTAGAAAATCGTTAGTAATGTCTACATTGAAGAAGACCGGCAAGGGGAAGAAGGCTGCTGAGGGCTCATCGGAGGAGGTAGGGAGGACCAAGGCGGTGAAGAGGTGGAATGAAATCCCCTGCAAATTGAGGCAGGCTGATCTTGACAGCCTTATCGCCTCTCAGGGTTTTCCCACCCTGTTTGGCTGCATGTTGCCTGTGGCCGGGCAAACGGCGGCGGACCCGCCTACCGGCTATATATCCCTATATAGCCATTTTTTCACCCACTGCAACCTTCGTCTCCCGATGACAAGGTTTGTGGGTGCACTGCTTCAGTTTTATGGGATTCATATATCCCAAGTCCATCCGTTTGGACTTGTGCGCATGACTCACTTTGAGTTCATGTGCAAATCCCAGCGCGAGGAGCCCACCCCTCAGCGCTTTCAGTATTTTTACAAGCCCAAGATCCAAGACAGTTGGTTCTCCTTCGTTCCTCGCAGTCAGAAAGTGAAGTGCTCCACTGTTTCATTCAAGAGCCTTCATGACTGGTCTGAGAGGTTTTTCTATATAAGGGCTGGTGTGATCCCCATCCGTATGACCATGCGCTCGATTTCTTCTACGCCTGCGGATGTGGGTGTCCTCAAGAACCCAACTGGCGCCTGGGTTAATAAGCTGACCGCTGAACCATCCCCCGCCAAGAACATTTGTGAGGAGGCGCTGGTGGGGGTTGGTATGAGCAAGAGGTGGGCGGACAGCGCGCTTGAGCCCGTTATCCAAGTCGACGGGTTATGTAAGTTTTATCTCATTGCTTTACTTCTGCGCGAATATAATTCTTTTTGCTGAACTCATTTGACTTGTTTTGTGCAGTCACCAAGGAGTATATCCATGCTGCCTATGATGAGCACATGGAGGGTGGCTCCGTCGCGCTTGGCGCTGGGGAGGTTGGTTTCCCGGATCGCTTTGATGACATGTTCATCCCTGTTGATCTGGGATTTGTCTTCGACAGCGATGCGCCTGGTAAGCCTTTGTACTTATGCATTTTCCTCTATAATACCAAATTTTGCTAACACTTCTGTTGCATGTATTGTAGATGCGCTGGAGAACTACGAGCTGGAGCTCGCGGAAGAGGAGGAGGAAGAGGAGGCGCCCCAACTAAAGCGTAAAGCTAAGGGGAAAACTGGCGCAGGGGCCAGTAAGAAGCAGAAGAAGGATGATGCCCCTGTTGTTCAGGACCCTCCTACTCAGGCGGTGGGATTTGGGAAAACCCAAGAGTTTACCACCAAGGTTTCCTTGTCTTCCCTGCCTATAAAAGTGGGCAGACCTCCTGTCCACCTGAGGCATGGTGCCGCTACCTCTTCCCTTCGCGCGGCGGAAACGCCCGCGACAGGTAAACTTTGCTTATCCTTTATGTTTCTATTAGCGCGATCCTTATAGGATTACTAATGAATCTTGTGTTACTCAAATGTTTGTAGAGCCGGCGACAGCGCAACAAGATGCCGAGGCTGCGCCGGAGGTCGCTTCGAAGTCCCCCGTTTTACCCTCAAAGAAGGGTAAAATGGACTTCATGGCGATGTTTGCTGCGCGAACGGAGTTGCGCCAAGGTACGTATTGCGCTCTTATTTTCTGACTCTTTTAGATCAAGTCCTGAACCATTTCTTGTTGTTGATTTTTTCATAGAAGCCGTAGCTGGTGCACAAGCTTCTGGCGTCACTCCTGGCGCCGTTCCCAGCGCCGTTGGATCTGCTCCTGCTCCTGCATGCGATGAATCTCCCCTCATTGGCATTACTAAGGAGCAGGAGGCCGTCTTGCGCGCTGACTTGGCGGCGTCGAGACCTCCCTCACCTCCTCCTGCGCACAGCCCTCCCCGCGAGACCGATTTTGATTCTAGGTCGCAGGAGAAGAGGCCTATTTCAGAGGAGGGTGAGGAGTTTGAAGCTGAAGACTCCGCGGGCGCCCGCGCCAGCCCTGCTGCGCCACGAGGTTTCGCGGCGGAGCCTTCTCGTAGGGCTGGCGATGACTTTTCTGCTTCATCCCCGCAGGTATAGGTTATTTTTTGTTCCGCTGCGCGGACTTCCATCTTAATGTTTTGATGACTTAGATAATTTCTTTGTTTTTGCAGGAAGCCGATCACACTTACCGCCCGAGATGGAATATTACTGAAGATAGCACATTTCAGTCCATGGGGGTGTGTGCGGAATTCTGGCTCATGCTGTGCCTCCATCTGAAAGGAGGTTCCAGGAGGACCGCGCTCGCGACGACCTGCTCAACGATCACATGTTTGCTGGGTCGGCCTTCTTTGCTGCCTCCCAAGAGCTTCGCTCTGATTACGTAAAAGTACGTGATGCTCTTGCGGAAGCCAAGCAAGAGGCTAAGGTGTCTGCCTGGCATCTTTCTGATGCTCGCGAGAGAGCTGAGAAGCTCCAAGCCGAGCTCAGTGAGAACAGAGCCAGCGCCAACAGCGCCTTCGTGAAGCGCGGGCATGAGCTTCAGGCGGCGCGGGAGAAGCTGCAGGCGGCGGAGGCGGATGCTGCCAAGTACGCGCGCAGAGCGCGCGACTTGGAGCTCGAGGCGGAGGCGCGTGACAAGGCTCTTGTCCAGTCTGTCACTGAAAAATCTTCACTGGAGAGTGAGGTTGCGCGCCTGAAGAAGGAGCTGGCGGCCGCGCAGGCCGATAAAGATGAAGCCCTGGCGACGGCAGCGTCTAGCCAGGAAGCACTTGATGCTGCGCGGGCGGAAAAAGAAGAAATCTTGGCTGCAGCAGCGTCCGACAAAGAGGAGCTAAAAAAGAGTAAGGAAACTGTTGAGTTATTAAACTCTCAGGTTCCTGCCCTCGAGACGTCTGTTGCTGGCCTCGCGCAGGATCGCCACTGGCTGATCTCACAGGGCATGACTCGTTGCGCTTACGCGATGAAATACTCAAACGAGTTTCAGGCCCTGGTGATGGATTGCAACGCTGCCGCGCGCTTGGTGGGCCGAGCTGAAGGGTTCACGGATGGTTATGAATATGGCATGTTGAAGAAGAACCCATCCGAGTACCCTTATCAGAGCAACGCTGCCTGCGCGGAAATGACTGCGATGGGGGAGAAGTACATGAACACTCCCATTCCCATCCTTGCGCAGGTATTTTAACCTTAATGAGATTGCCTTGACTTATTTTCTAAGTCTTTTTGTACTCATATTTTTGCTTATGATTTGCAGATATCCGCGCTTGCTGACCAGCCCGACCTCGGCGCGCTAAAGAAATTACTTGACGAATGCGAGGGGTCTGGCGGCGGCGATGATGGCGCGGCGAATACTGGCGTTGCTAGCGGCTCTGGCGTGGCCAAATGATCCGCTCCTGACACTGTTGCGCCAGAAGTCTCCATACAAGATGAACAACTTGACTACGGTCAGTTTGGAGATGATGAGGAGCAGGCTGCGCCAGATGCTGAGGGCGATGATGAGGATGATGAAGAGGCTGATGTCAACGTGGAGACTTGAGAAGCCCTTCATGTTTTTTTTTTTTTTTTTTTTTTTTTTTTTGTAGTTTGTATCTCATCTTGTAAACTTGTAAATTTCAATGCTTTTGAATGAAATTCTGTTTTTCCCTTCTTCGCCTCTTGCGCATTTCCATTCATGTCTTTATATCGCATGTTTGCTTGTTGAATATAAGATATGCTTGCACGTTGGAATAAGAACAAGGTTGTAAGGAATTTATTATACTTAACCCTTGTCATATTGTAAGTGACTTTGCCATATCTTGATTATGTTGACACGTGTCTTGGCGCTTTCATTATTCCTCTTTTGCGCGATGTTATCGCGCGTTTATGGAATTATGAGTTTTTTAGCCTTACGCGTCAGTGTGTTGCTCAGATATCCATTACCATTTTATGCGCGACCTTGACCTGAGACCTTAACAACTATGTTTTGGCATTTGCTCTGCCTTAGTTGTGTTTAGGTGTTTTATGGTCAGGCTGCGCAGTATGTAGGATGGATGTTGTGAGTGATTTGAGCTAAGGCTCACATTATTGGGCTAAGGCCCTGACGTTTTAGAGTTAAGACTCTTTAACGCGTTTGCGCATGTATGTTTTACTTCGTTTTATTTTGTTTTGATGTCAATACAATGTTATCATATTGCTCAAAATTAATAAAGGGAAGTGTGAAACATGTATGCGAAAGGTAATAGAATTGGGCTAAGGCCCTGACGCTTTAGAGTTAAGACTCCCTAACGCGTTTGAGCTTGAAGCTCGCGCATGTATGTTTTACCTCGTTTTATTTCGTTTTAATGTCAATACAATGTTGTCATATTGCTCAAAACTAATAAAGGGAGGTGTGAAACATGTATGCAAAAGGTAATAGAATCCACATTAATAGAAGATAGCGCGTATCAATATTCATAATGGCTTAAAAAGCCTTGATTACAAACTTGACATTTACATGAAACATTTTCTAAGCTGTGCCGCGTTCCATGCGCGCGGGATCTTCTTTCCATTCAAATCTTTTAAAGCATATGCGCCTTTCCCCAATTCTTCTGAGATTTGATAAGGTCCCTCCCAATTGGGGGACATTTTTCCCGGGGGTATCGCGCAGCTAGCTTCATTGTTTCGAAGGACAAATTCATTTTTCTTGAAGTGGCATTCTTTCACGCGCTGGTTGTAATATTTTTCCAGCTTTTTCTTGTACTTGGCTTCACTGATGATAGCCGCCTCTCTGCGCCCTTCAAGTAAGTTGAGATCCAACCTCCTTTCGCGCTCGTTATCAGTCTTGTTCATCATGAGCACTCTATGGGATGGGCATCCAATTTCTGCTGGAATCATTGCCTCTGTTCCATAGGTTAGGCTGAACGGGGATTCGCCATTGCTGGTTTTGCTTAATGTCCTGTGTGCCCACAGGACATTAGGTAGCTCTTCAACCCACGAATGGGATTCTCCCTCCAACCTTTTCTTCAGCCCATTTAACAAGCTTTGATTCGCGCGCTCCACTTGGCCATTCCCCTGAGGGTGATATACCGAAGTGAAGATTTGGTTGATGCGCAATTCCTTGAGCCAGCTGGATATCTTCTTGTCAGTGAATTGCTTGCCATTATCGCTCACAATTTCCATGGGCAAGCCAAAACGGCATATGATGTGGCTCCAGATAAACTGCTTCATCGCCTCGGCTGTGATTTTTGCTAGTGGCTTGGCCTCGACCCATTTTGTAAAATAGTCTACTGCCACTACCAAAAATTTTACTCGCCCTGGCGCTTGCGGTAGGGGACCCACAATGTCGATTGCCCATTTGTGGAAAGGCCATGCGGAGGTCACCGGAATCAAGTTGTTCTTTGGCCGCATGGTGTTTGGCGCGTAGCTCTGACATGCTTTGCATTTTTGGATCTCTTTTAGAGCGTCCAAGTACATGCCAGGCCAATAGTAACCTGCGCTCATTGCCTTGGCAACCACCATGCGCGGGCCAGCATGTATTCCACAGATTCCTTCATGTATCTCTCTGATCACATAGCTTGCTTCCTCAGCATCTAGGCATTTCATGAGCGGCCCAAGATAAGAGCGTCGATACAATGTACCATCAAGCAGTTCATAGTTCTGCGCCTTGTGTCTTATCTTCCTCGCTTGCGCGCGATCATCTGGTACCTTTCCCTCCTTCAAGAATTCCATTATTGGAGTTATCCATGATGAAGGGGTTGTATGAGTTACCAGGACAGACTTCGCTACCACCGACGGGTTGCTCATTACTTCTACCCTGACATCTTTGCCAAAGTGATCAAAACTGGTTGATGCCATCTTACTCAGCGCGTCTGCAGATTTGTTTTCACTGCGCGGAATATGAATGATTCTGAAGCAGTCAAATTGCTCGATGAGCTTTTTCGCCTGCTCTAGATATAGAGGCATGGTGTTCTCCTTGGCATCATAAAGGCCATTGACCTGTGCTGCTACCAAGTATGAATCAACATGGGCCTCTAGCTTTTTAACCCCGAATTTGTGCGCGATGCGCAGGCCAGCCAGCAAGGCTTCATACTCAGCCTCATTGTTGGTGCTTTTGAAGTCCAACCTGATGGTGTAAGTATATTCATGATTCTCTGGATCCACCAGTTTTAGGCCTGCGCCGGACCCTTCGTTGTTTGAAGCTCCATCAGTGAACAATCTCCAAACACTTTCTTCATCGCTGGCTCGCGGAGGGTCTACCTCGCGCTGAGCCTCTTCAATTTTTCCTTCTGGGACCTCGGCAATGAAATCAGCCAAGATTTGTCCCTTTATTGCTGGACGGGGCTTATAGGCGATCGTGTGCTAGCCTAATTCCAGCGCCCACTTTGTCAGCCTTCCCGAGAGCGCGGGGCGCCGCAAGACTTGCTGGATGTTGTAACCAGTCAGAACTTCAATGGGATGACCATTGAAATATCTATGAAGCTTGCGCGACGCGTGTGTTAGTGATAAAACTAACTTCTCCATGATGGAGTAGCGCGTTTCAGGATCTGTCAGCACCCGACTCACATAGTATATTGGCGTTTGGATTCCCTTGCGATCCACCAATAATACTGCGCCGATGGCGCGCTCTCTTGCTGATAGGTACAATGTCAAAGTTTCACCAGGAAGTGGAGCTGTGAGCGCGGGCAGATTTATCAAACATTCTTTAATCTCACTGAAAGCTTGTTCGGCCTCAGGAGTCCATTTGAACTGGCTTTTCTTTAAGCAGTTTCTCAATGTGTTGACAAATGGGGTAGATTTGCTTGCATGGTTCGCTAGGAACCTGTTGATTGAAACCAATCTACCATTCAGCTTCTGAACTTCTTTCATGGTGGATGGCGAGGGCATGTCAAGGATGGCCTCCACCTTCTCAGGGTTCACCTTGAAACCATCCTTGGTGACCATTACACCTAGAAATTTTCCCTCTAGTACGCCGAAAGTACATTTGCTCGGATTGAGCTTCATGTTAACTTCCTTTAGGCGCCCAAGGGTTTCTTCGATGTCTTTGAGCATTTGCTTTTCCTCCCTGCTCTTGATCACCAAATCATCCACATAGACTTCTAGGTTTCTTCCGATTTGCTCGTTGAAAATGGCATCCATAAGTCTTTGGTAGGTGGCGCCCGCATTTTTCAAACCAAAGGGCATTTTTGTGTAGCAAAAAACACCCTTGTCGGTTCTAAATGCGGTCTTGTCCTCATCTTGTGGTGCCATTTGAATCTGGTGATAGCCCTTGTAGGCATCCAGGAAACATTTGAGTTTGAATGGCGCCACGGAGTCCACCTTTGCATCGATGTTTGGTAGGGGGTAACAATCCTTTGGGCACGCTTTGTTGAGGTCCTTGAAGTCAATGCACATCCTCCATGACCCGTTACTTTTCTTTACCATCACAGGATTGGCTACCCATGTCTGGTATCGTATCGGGCGGATGATGTTTGCGCGCAGTAAATCCTCAACCTGCTCATTCATGGCCCTCGCTTTCTCATCCCCCATGATTCTCTTCTTTTGAGCAATTGGCTCTACAGACTTGAAGGTGTTTAGAGAATGCTGCGCCAGGTCTCGCGGAACCCCAGTCATATCAGAGTGTTGCCACGCGAAGACCGACATATATGCTGTGAGCAACCTTTTCATTCTCACCCTCGTGTCGTCTGATATCGTTGCGCCAATTGTGATCTTCTGCTCCGGGAATTTTGGGTTGAGAATCCATTCCTCTGGCGCGTTTTCTGCCATTGGAGTTTTCATTCTCCCCTCCCGCGGAGTACTTGTCACTGCGCACAAATGATCCCGGTATACAAAAGTTACACCTGTTGGTGTTGGGAACCCCAACGCGCCGTGCGCTGGCGACGGTTATAGCGTTGAATTGGGCAATCGTTCCCCTACCCAGGATCATATTGTGGCATGAAGTGGTGGGCAGGACCAAAAAGTTGACAACTTCGGCTCGCTTGTGTTTCTCATCCCCCATAGTTAGCTCAAATTGTATTTGACCTAGGGGATGAATGATTTCATTTGAAACACCAGAGATTGGTGCATTCACAATTTCAAGCCTCGCTTGATCTGCCGGATCCAGTTTTCTGAAACATTGCTCATACATGATGTCTGATTCGCTGCCAGTGTCCACCAGGACCTTTGACACTTCGTAATGAGCAATGTGTGTAGTGATAACAAGAGGACTGCTGATGGAAGGGCCTCCCCTGATTAGACTATTTCACCGATGGTTTCTCTTGGATCTGGGTTCTTCCACCTACAAAATGAACAGCACCGTCAACTTACCCCTCAGAAAGGGACAGAGGGGTCCTCTTTGGGGTAACCCTCCGGTGTGAGAATAAGTATTTGTGGAGAAGATAATAATATGTGAGAGTAAGGAATTCTGGAGAGTATTGCTTAATAGCTGAATACTCTGTGTGGTTGTGTTACTGGATGTAACTGTGTGATTGAATGTAATTGAATATGATTGAATGTGAAATGAATGTATGTTACTGGCTGTAACTGTGAATGATTGAGTGTCCCTCCTTGTGGAGTTGATGCTGTATTTATAGTGCTAGGGTTTCCACTGATTGGGCTCAGCCTTGTTTGCCTCCTCCAATCGCTCTGCGCCACGTGTCCTCTGGGACACCTGGCGCTTTCTCATTGGTTGTAATCACGTGGTAGCACATGTGTCATGCTGAGTTGTCGATCTTTCATTTGGCAGCTGTCAACATCAGCATATTCTTATTCCTTAAAAAGATACCTTCTGGAAGGTTGTCTGACGTGCACAATCAGGGTTGCCCTAATCCTTATTTGGATAAGGATGAGGTTGATTATGTGCATGTGTGATACGCGCCAATCCTGAGGATGCGCGAGGTCTTCTCTTTATTCTCACGCGCAGATGTTTCATGCGCAGATGTGATATGCGCCGCGCGCTGATGCGCCGCGCGCATATGTGACGCCTGGGCATATGATGCCTGAGCATATGTGGTGCCTGGGCATATGATGCCTGAGCATGTGTGGTGCCTGGGCATATGATGCCTGGGCATGTGTGGTATGCGCCATGCGCATAGGTTTTGGCTTAGTGCCTTCATAATGTCTTGATTTCAAGCTTCTTGTCTTTATCTTGTGGGTTGACCCGCCTTGCTCCGTGTTGAGGCGGGTACATACCTCTTCAATGAGGATTCCTAACCTTTAAGTTTGGCGCGTGGCCTTATAGGTTTATGAGGATTCCCAACCTTTAAGTTTGGCGCGTAGCCGTATGGGTTTATAAGGATTCCCAACCTTTAAATATGGCGTGTAGCCGTATGGGTTTATGAGGATTCCCAACCTTTAAGTTTGGCGCGTAGCCATATATTTTGCATTAATATAAGCACTTTTTGTGCCATTTCATGCAAATCCTATATACTCATACTTTTCGTTTTTTTTTTTTTTTTTTTTTTTGCTATGCAAACCAAAATCAATATAGGCGAAAAGTTTGAGGTTTTTTGTAAAAACTTGTGAAGTAATTCACTTATTTGATGAACTTATAACTAAGCATGTGCTATTGTTAGCGTTCCGGGATTTGGCCGTGAGTATTCCACGCCTCCGACACGAGTGTTCCGTGCCTCTGACGCGAGAATTCTTTTCGCTTTGCCATGAGAATTCCACGCCTCTGACGCGAGTGTTCCGCGCCTCTGACACGAGACTTCTTTCAGATCGAGGAAGGTTTCCTTGTTATACTTGTAGTAATCCGAGAGGGGTAAATGTAAACAACTTAAATCCTATTTTGTTATCATAATAAATATGGCTCAAGAGTTGAGGGGGGCTGTTTTGAAAATTTGAAAATTAATTCCATCTCCTTCAAAAAGTGTACCATCATTGCACACGACATGTGCTTTGCTTACACATCTGCATATGTGTATGCATATATATATATATATATATATATATATATATATATATATATATATATATATATATATATATATATATATATATCGAGAGATATAAAGAGTTAACTCATACATCAAGAAAACACCTTCATTCATCATACGAAAGACATCCAGATCGCTTCTTCAGTCCCCGATGATGGTGGTAGAGTAAATTTCATCCATGCGGAAGCGTGACGAGCCCCGGTAGTAACCCGCAAAAGTTGTTTACGGACGCGGAATGGCGCGAATCAACCCGCTATGGAACTCTCTCGTGATCTGCGGGAGCCAGAAATGACCCGCGATACATCCATGATGGCTGAAGTTAACTTGTGGGAGTGCGCATGCGGCTCTTTATGGTTGCTAGTTGATCATCGTGAGTGCCCAGATGACACGCCGTTAGTGTTTCATGGTGGCACTGTGTCGGGGCTGGAAAATCTGAGCGCTTATGTCACCCGCGGGGAGCGGCTGTCACGTCTTGCAGTCCGCGTATATGACCTGCCACGGACGGCTTTTAGCACGTCTACTCACATGTGACTGGTGGTGGAGTTGGTCTACTAGAGGGAGTATGGAGCACGCATAATGCCTGCGGGAGGCGGAATCGACCCGCCCTAGTTTTACTCGGAGCTTTCATGTGGTCAGCGGAAGCCATAGTGGTGGAATTCATTCGCCGGAAGTTTTGCACGTAGCTCGCGGGAGCCCGAGGCGGTCCACCAGATGCTTTGGATTACCGTGATTGTTGGTGAATATTGTGTTGATCTATCAGAGCTTGCATGCGAAACGAGAGGGTCCCGCCATGAGTGATTAACACGCCATCAATAACTTAACATGCCGGAGTCCGAGGTTAACTTCTCTTCCCGCAGGTGTTGATGGCATTGCCAACCCGCAGGTGTTGATACGCGGATCGCGGCTATGATCCGTGGGTGGCGTTGCCAACCCGCAGGTGTTGATACCCAGATTGCGGTTATAAACGGGTTTTTCCTTCGCACGTGTATAAACTTTCTTGGACATTTTATACTTTGTAAAATTTGCTTTTTATCAAGCGCGGTGCAGACAAGCGGACTCCGTGGATCTAACAGATTAGAGGCGCGGCTCCTCGGCGGAGGTGGTGGGTGATCCTTAACGGTGTGCATGCATGGAAGGGGGAGACTTGATCTCCGATGGCGCGTATGCATGGCAGCGGAATCTTGATCCTTGGTAGTGCGCATGCATGGCGGCGGAGTGGTGACTCGTGGGCGCACATGCATGGTGGCGAAGTCTTGATCTTCGGCACTGCGCATGCATGGAAGCGGAGACTTGATCTCCGGTGGCGCGCATGCATGGTAGCAGAATCTTGATCCTCCGCAGTGCCCTTGCATGGCGGCGGAGTGGTGACTCGCGGGCGCGCATGCATAGCGGCGAAGTCTTCTGCGCAAAACCAAAGGCACGACCCACATGGTGGTTTCCGCGGGCGCTCATGCATGGTGGCGGAGTCTTCTACACAAAACCAAAGGCATGGAGTCGTCTTTCGAACTCACATGGTGGTTTCCGCGGGCGCGCATGCATGGCTGCGGAGTGACGATCCGCGGGGCGCGCGTGCATGGCGCCGGAATGATGATCCAAAGGTCGCACATGCATGGCGGCGGAGTGGTGATCCGCGGGCTGCGCATGCATAGCGGCAGAAAGTTGAGCGCGAATGCATGTCGGGAGTTGAGCGCGCATGCATGGCGGAGAGTTGAGCGCGCATGCATGGCGGAGAGGTGAGCGCGCATGCATGGCGGGAGTTGAGCGCGCATGCATCGCGAAGGGTTGCGGGCGCATGCATGGCGGAGAGTTGAGCGCGCATGCATGGCGAATGGTTGAGCGCGCATGCATGGCGGAGAGTTGAGCGCGCATGCATGGCGAAAGGTTGAGCGCGCATGCATGGCGGAGAGTTGAGCGCGCATGCATGGCGAAGGATTGCGTGCGCATGCATAGCGGAGAGTTGAGCGCGCATGCATGGCGGGAGTATAATTTATTTGAAACCCCAAAATGGGATAATATTGATGGCTATTATTTTGAGGCTGTACACAGCCTGTCATTCTCCTAGAAGATGCCTTTCCACATGAGTCAAAGATATGCAAATATGATGGTACCCACTGCAAAAAGAGTTGTACCTGTGTATTCATTTTTTACACCCAATTTTTGCTTTGTGACTATAGATCTATAACTTATTCCAGCATTGAACACTGAAAAGTCAGATTTGGATCCGGCAACCATTGCGTATGAACGCAGATCTAGAGAGACAAACAAGAATATCGAACGTAACTGTTGCTCAAACGGAATCAGATCTGAAGGAATTAGACCCAGATCTAACTGTGCACTGGCAAAAGCACACTGTAGCATGAACAGTCAACTATCAGCCACCCTACTTTCACCAACCACAGACCTGCATGTCCTGCAAAAATCAGAATCTTTCACCCACTCCTCCACTTTTGAATAAATAATAATACTTTCCATACTTTATCATCATCACACCTAGATATGAAAAGATTACAATCCCCTAAATCAAGGGATTGTGTTCCATTGAATTTGCCTATAAATTATTGTAACCTAAAATTATCACTCAACACACTTCAAACTTCTCTCTTAAAACTGCAAATCTGCCCTGAATCATCTCCCAAGCATCTATTTTGATTTTCAATTCCGTTCCTGTTACAAGGTAAGCCGAGATTATAACCTTGAGATCTACTTTCCGACCCATATATCTTGATCTTAATATACATATTTGTTATTTAATCGTATTCTAGACCTTCGATTCCGAGGCCAACACCAAGAAAACCCGAATCTCGATTAATTCCATAACAAGAACCACAGGTGAGTCTCACAGCCCCTATTTTCACTGTTTTCACTGTTTTTAAACTGTTTTCGGGGCGAGGGACACGTACTTTAATAATGATTTATCATGGTATACTTACAAGCTATGCAAGCGATTTTGTGTTTAAGTTATGTTTCATGATGAGCAATGCGAATGGTTATCTAAGGTTTTCGATGTATGTGCGCTAGAACTCGAGTAAGTGATCACTTTACCATTGGAACTCTAAGGGTAGGGACTGCTGGTTTGATCCACCCACTCGTAGGGGTCGCACCTCTTTGCATGGACGAGTGCCTAGTATGGTCATGGGGCAGTACTATGGGTTTGAGCCCGCTCGTAGGGGTCGCGCCTCTTTGCATGGACGAGCGCCTTGTTTTCCGGCACAACGTCCGCGCGTAACCCGCGGGACGGTAATATGTTATTTTAGCTCGTAGTGGCAGCGCCACTTTGCATAGACGAGCACGGTTTTTCAGAAGTGTCCGCGCGTAACCCGCGGGACGATATTACTTTGTTTTAGCTCGTAGTGGCAGCGCCACTTTGCATGGACGAGCACATTTTCCTGAAACGTTCGCGCGTAACGGTATTACTTATGTTTAGCTCGTAGTGGCAGCGCCACTTTGCATAGACGAGCACAGTTCCCAGAAATGTTCGCGCGTAACCCGCGGAACGATTTTACCAGAATATATTGATAGAGCTATGTTTTACCAAGCATGTGTTTTAATGAGGCTAACAGAATTATGTTTCAGAATGATTATGATGCAATACGATTTATCAAGTTACTAAAACTTGTGAACTCACTCAGTTTATACTGATTCAAATGTTTTTACGTGTCTTTCAGGAGATAACTAGGTAGCGCATGGAGTCACACTTAGAGCACCACACGCTGAACATCTAAAACAAGCTTTTTGGAAGATTTTGGTTTTATCCCCTCGATGCGCACGGTTACCCGCCGCGCAAGGGGATATGGCGAGGAAATCTTCAGTTTTATACTTGGATGTTTTTATGTAACTTTTAAACAATGTAATGTATTAAACATTTCTTACGCAATGAAAATCTTTGAATGTTTGCAATGGCCCGTGCTTAATTATCAATCCCCACTCGCGCGCGCCCCGGCTGTTTCCGCCGCTCAGGGCCGGGTGTGACAGATTGGTATCAGAGCACTGGTTATAGCGAACTAGGAAAAGAAGTTTTTAACCTAGACTATAACCTTTGGGGAATCGCATGAAAAATTTTTCAAAGAATATTTTCAAAAGAAAAATCACACACGCACTTAGGAACACGGGTCACAGTGTCTAGAGATAAGAACATTATGTGCTCTGAATACATGCGCTAAGTTTGTTATATTTTCTTTTTATGAAAAGAATGCCTCCAACCAGAGCCAAGGGAATTACCATGACACCCGAGGAGCTCGCAGAAATAATCGCGCAGGCGATTGCAACGCATGAGGCCAGCAAGGCCGAATCTAGTCAGGGTCGCCAAGAGAACGAGACCCCAGAACCCGAATCAGGAGCCTTGGACAAAGGATGCTCCTATAAAACATTCATGGCCTGTAGGCCTTGGCCGTTCAAAGGCACCGAAGGAGCCATTGGGCTCTACAATTGGATTGACAAGATGGAGACAGTTCTCTCCATCAGCGGATGTAGTGAAAACCAGAAGGTCCTTTACGCGACCTGTATGTTCCAAGAAGCAGCTTCATCTTGGTGGAAGCTTCAAGTGAAAACATTGGGGAGAGAAGTTGCTCTCCACAAGACCTGGGAAGAATTGAAAGAAATGATGATGAGAAAGTTCTGCTCTCGCGCAGAAATTCAGAGCTTGCAACAAGAATTCTGGAACCACACCATGGTAGGAACGGATATCGATGCCTACACCAATCGTTTCAACGAGCTTTGCCAGCTGGTGCCAGACATGGCAAACACAGAAGAAAAGAAAATCGAGAGGTACATCTTTGGGTTACCTCCTGTCGTTAGAGTCCCGCTCAACGCCGCCGCACCTCCGACCTTTGACGAGGCGGTTGCGCGAGCCATCACCCTTACAAGGGATACGGTTCGTGCGGGTATGTTGACTGCTCGCTTGAACGAGCAGCGAACCTCTGACTCCAAGAGGAAATGGAACTCCCACCGAGGATCAGACTTCAAGCAACCACCGCCCAAGAAGCAGGAAAGCACAAGGGTTTACGCGATTCAAGCCGCGGAACCATCAAGGAAAGGATACAGTGGGCCTCGCCCATGGTGCAGCAAATGCAAGTACCACCACGATGGTGAGTGCACAAAAATCGAATGCGCCAAATGTGGCAGACCAGGACACAAGGCGATGAATTGTCGCATCAGAGAAGCTGGATCGAGCGACAGCTGCTACGCATGCGGGAAGCCTGGACACTTCAGTCGGGATTGCCCACAGAAAGGAAACCAAGCTCGCGGGAGAGCTTTTGTGATTGGCGCGGGTGAAGCAAAGGAAGAGCCAAATGTGGTAACCGGTACGTTTTTGCTTAACGGTCATTATGCATCTGTCTTATTTGATACTGGCGCTGACCTAAGTTTTATATCCCATGAGTTTAAAAACTCCCTAGGCTTAGCAACCAGTAGGCTAGACAAACCTTATACTATAGAACTAGCCAATGGTAGGCAGTTATGCGCGAATGAAAGGACTGAACAATGTGTATTAGTCATGGGAGGTCATGAGTTCAATATTAACTTGTTGCCAATAGATTTGGGAAGTTTCGATATTGTGGTAGGTATGGATTGGTTGGTCGAAAATCTCGCGGAGATTGTTTGTCATGAGAAGCAGGTTCGGATTCCACTGTTGAACGGAGAAACTTTGATGATTCAAGGGGAAAGAAGGGGAGTTGCGACGAAACTGATTTCGTGCCTAAAGGCGCGTAAGTGCCTAAGGAAAGGGTGCTACGCCTTCCTGGCGCATGTAGTAGAGAAAGGAGATGAGCGAAGAATTGAAGACTTACCAGTAGTGCGCGAATTTCCAGAAGTTTTTCCTGAAGATTTGCCCGGGTTACCGCCGCCGCGACAAGTCGAGTTTCGTATTGATTTGGTCCCAGGAGCTGCGCCAGTAGCTCGAGCGCCTTATCGCTTAGCTCCATCTGAGATGCAAGAGCTATCCAATCAGTTACAGGAACTATTGGATAAGGGTTTCATACGCCCAAGCTTTTCACCTTGGGGAGCTCCAGTACTGTTTGTAAAGAAGAAAGATGGTTCGTTCAGAATGTGTATTGACTACAGGGAGCTGAACAAGCTGACAGTCAAAAATCGGTACCCCTTACCGAGGATTGACGACTTATTTGACCAGTTGCAGGGATCCAGTTATTATTCGAAGATAGATCTACGGTCAGGATACCACCAACTTAGGGTCCATGAGGAAGACGCGCCAAAGACAGCCTTCCGAACCAGATATGGCCATTATGAGTTCTTAGTGATGCCTTTCGGGCTAACTAATGCGCCGGCTATATTCATGGATCTGATGAACCGTGTGTGCAAACCATACTTGGACAAGTTTGTGATTGTGTTTATAGATGATATTTTGATTTACTCCCGAACCAAGGCCGAGCATGAGCAACACCTGAGAATGATTTTGGAATTGTTAAGGAAAGAAAAGTTGTATGCGAAGTTTTCCAAGTGCGAGTTCTGGCTTAGAGAAGTTCACTTTCTCGGTCACGTTGTTAACGAGAAAGGAATTCACGTCGATCCTTCTAAGGTTAAAGCCATCGAAAACTGGGAAGCGCCAAAAACCTCAACTGAGGTGAGGCAATTCCTTGGGCTAGCTGGCTACTATCGACGCTTCATTGAGAACTTCTCCAAGATAGCTCTACCTCTGACCGCGCTAACTCAGAAAGACAGGATGTTTGTTTGGGGCGAAAACCAGGAAGCAGCGTTTCAAATGTTGAAGCAGAAGTTATGTAGTGCGCCAATTCTATCTCTGCCCGAGGGGACAGATGACATCGTTGTTTACTGCGACGCTTCACATCAGGGACTTGGATGTGTCCTTATGCAGCGAGACAAAGTCATAGCGTATGCCTCGCGCCAACTTAAGACCAATGAGAAGAACTACACAACGCATGATTTAGAACTTGGAGCTGTTGTCTTCGCGCTAAAGATTTGGCGCCATTACCTCTACGGTACGAAATGTGTAATCTTTACGGATCATAAGAGCCTCCAACATATATTCGATCAGAAGGAATTAAACATGAGGCAACGAAGATGGGTTGAATTGTTGAATGACTATGATTGCGAGATCAAGTATCATCCGGGGAAAGCGAATGTGGTAGCAGACGCGCTAAGCAGAAAGGAGCGAATAAAAACGCTACGAGTCAAGGCTCTAAGATTGACCATTCACGCAGATCTCGCTACTCGCATCCGAGAAGCTCAGCAAGAAGCCTTGAAACCAGAGTTTGTTAAAAATGAATGCCTTGGAGGTATGGTTAAAAGTTTGGAACTGAAAGAGAACGGCAATCTATATTTCGCTAACCGCATATGGGTCCCTCTCAAGGGAGGATTGCGCGAGCAAGTTTTAAACGAAGCTCACAAGACGCGGTATTCCGTACATCCTGGCGCAGACAAGATGTACCAAGATGTTAAAATGTTGTATTGGTGGCCCAATCTTAAAGGCGCCATCGCGACGTATGTCAGTAAGTGCCTGACGTGTTCGAAGGTAAAGGCTGAATACCAGAAACCATCGGGGTTGCTTCAGCAGCCAGAAATTCCCATGTGGAAGTGGGAACAAATCTCTATGGACTTCATCACCAAACTACCAAGGACACCTGGGGGTTATGACACGATATGGGTTATTGTAGATCGGCTAACTAAGTCAGCGCACTTCCTGCCGATTAAAGAAACTGATAAAATGGAAAAGTTAGCCCGACTATATATTCGAGAAGTAGTTTCAAAACATGGAGTCCCAGTGTCCATCATTTCTGATAGAGATAGTCGGTTCACCTCAAGGTTTTGGAGATCATTACAAGAGGGGTTAGGTACTCGACTGGACATGAGTACGGCTTATCATCCTCAAACGGATGGACAAAGCGAACGAACGATCCAGACATTGGAAGATATGCTGCGCGCGTGCGCGATCGATTTTGGAGGTAGTTGGGATACCCACCTCCCGTTGGTTGAATTTTCTTACAATAACAGTTATCACACAAGCATTAAGGCTGCGCCGTTCGAAGCTTTATATGGGCGCAAGTGTAGATCCCCACTGTGTTGGGCTGAAATGGGCGACAAGCAAATGACTGGTCCAGAAGTGATCCAAGAAACAACAGACAAGATTTTTCAGATAAGGGATCGCCTTAAGGCAGCACGCGACAGGCAGAAAAGTTATGCTGATATGAGAAGGAAACCGTTGGAGTTTCAAGTAGGGGATAAAGTACTTTTGAAAGTCTCTCCATGGAAGGGAGTCCCCCGTTTCGGTAAGCGAGGAAAGCTAAATCCGCGCTACATTGGACCTTTTGAGATCCTGGAGAGGATCGGTCCAGTTGCTTATAAACTCCGTCTACCCGCCGAACTCAGTGGAGTTCATGATACGTTTCATGTATCCAACCTCAAGAAATGTTTATCTGACGAAACGTTGATTATACCGATGGAAGAAATTCATATTGACAAACAGCTGCACTTCGTAGAAGAACCTATAGCAGTAACCGATTGGAAAGAACAAAGGTTGCGCAGAAGCAGAATCAAGTTGGTAAAAGTTCAATGGAACTCAAGGCGTGGGCCTGAATTCACTTGGGAAAGAGAAGATCAGATGCGCATGAAATACCCACACCTCTTTCAGAACATGGCTTCTGCCAGCAACGTCTCCTAAATTTCGGGACGAAATTCGTTTAACGAGGGGAGAATGTGACACCCGGTAAATTCCCCAATCCCTTAAACTAAGTAATCAACCTAATAATTAGGTGATTGTAAATATTATGCGCGCCATGTTAGTCAGCGCGTGCATTTGTTATGTGCGCCCTGCGCGAGCGCGCTATGTTAAGAATCAGCGCGGGCACATTATGTGCGCCCGGCGCGAGCATATGTTAGAATCAGCGCGGGCATTTGTTTGCCCTGCGCGAGCGCGCCATGTTAGTCAGCGCGTGCATGTTATATGCGCCATGCGCGAGCGCACCATGTTAAGAACCAGCGTGGGCATATGTTATATGCGCCATGCGTGAATGTTTTGGCTTTATGTTTTCATGTAACTTAACGTTGTCTAATGGGTTGACCGTCACGCATGATGCTAAGGCGGGTGCACCCTAAATCGTTTATGCGCGTGCGGAAGGGAACTAACCTCCCCGCATGGCGGGAACATTGAGAGCTAGTTTGTCTGAAGCTCCAGGATGGAATTGACTTCAACATGACTGATCACTATGTTGAAATACCAAGACCACCTGGAGAATCTACAAATGAAACTCAAATGTCCCTAACTGCGAGAAGGTTACGCACCTACCCGCAGCAAAGAAATGTTCTACACGCAGAAAGCTATGCGCACCAAGTTATACGCGCAGAACACTTAGTCAAAATGTTCAGATTTACGGAAATTGTTCCCGCCCAAAAGAAAACAGTAACGTGTTTCAGAAAATTTCTACTTTTTACTGTGCACTGGCAAAAGCACACTGTAGCATGAACAGTCAACTATCAGCCACCCTACTTTCACCAACCACAGACCTGCATGTCCTGCAAAAATCAGAATCTTTCACCCACTCCTCCACTTTTGAATAAATAATAATACTTTCCATACTTTATCATCATCACACCTAGATATGAAAAGATTACAATCCCCTAAATCAAGGGATTGTGTTCCATTGAATTTGCCTATAAATATGTAACCTAAAATTATCACTCAACACACTTCAAACTTCTCTCTTAAAACTGCAAATCTGCCCTGAATCATCTCCCAAGCATCTATTTTGATTTTCAATTCCGTTCCTGTTACAAGGTAAGCCGAGATTATAACCTTGAGATCTACTTTCCGACCCATATATCTTGATCTTAATATACATATTTGTTATTTAATCGTATTCTAGACCTTCGATTCCGAGGCCAACACCAAGAAAACCCGAATCTCGATTAATTCCATAACAAGAACCACAGGTGAGTCTCACAGCCCCTATTTTCACTGTTTTCACTGTTTTTAAACTGTTTTCGGGGCGAGGGACACGTACTTTAATAATGATTTATCATGGTATACTTACAAGCTATGCAAGCGATTTTGTGTTTAAGTTATGTTTCATGATGAGCAATGCGAATGGTTATCTAAGGTTTTCGATGTATGTGCGCTAGAACTCGAGTAAGTGATCACTTTACCATTGGAACTCTAAGGGTAGGGACTGCTGGTTTGATCCACCCACTCGTAGGGGTCGCACCTCTTTGCATGGACGAGTGCCTAGTATGGTCATGGGGCAGTACTATGGGTTTGAGCCCGCTCGTAGGGGTCGCGCCTCTTTGCATGGACGAGCGCCTTGTTTTCCGGCACAACGTCCGCGCGTAACCCGCGGGACGGTAATATGTTATTTTAGCTCGTAGTGGCAGCGCCACTTTGCATAGACGAGCACGGTTTTTCAGAAGTGTCCGCGCGTAACCCGCGGGACGATATTACTTTGTTTTAGCTCGTAGTGGCAGCGCCACTTTGCATGGACGAGCACATTTTCCTGAAACGTTCGCGCGTAACGGTATTACTTATGTTTAGCTCGTAGTGGCAGCGCCACTTTGCATAGACGAGCACAGTTCCCAGAAATGTTCGCGCGTAACCCGCGGAACGATTTTACCAGAATATATTGATAGAGCTATGTTTTACCAAGCATGTGTTTTAATGAGGCTAACAGAATTATGTTTCAGAATGATTATGATGCAATACGATTTATCAAGTTACTAAAACTTGTGAACTCACTCAGTTTATACTGATTCAAATGTTTTTACGTGTCTTTCAGGAGATAACTAGGTAGCGCATGGAGTCACACTTAGAGCACCACACGCTGAACATCTAAAACAAGCTTTTTGGAAGATTTTGGTTTTATCCCCTCGATGCGCACGGTTACCCGCCGCGCAAGGGGATATGGCGAGGAAATCTTCAGTTTTATACTTGGATGTTTTTATGTAACTTTTAAACAATGTAATGTATTAAACATTTCTTACGCAATGAAAATCTTTGAATGTTTGCAATGGCCCGTGCTTAATTATCAATCCCCACTCGCGCGCGCCCGGCTGTTTCCGCCGCTCAGGGCCGGGTGTGACAGAGCTGAACAAGCTGACAGTCAAAAATCGGTACCCCTTACCGAGGATTGACGACTTATTTGACCAGTTGCAGGGATCCAGTTATTATTCGAAGATAGATCTACGGTCAGGATACCACCAACTTAGGGTCCATGAGGAAGACGCGCCAAAGACAGCCTTCCGAACCAGATATGGCCATTATGAGTTCTTAGTGATGCCTTTCGGGCTAACTAATGCGCCGGCTATATTCATGGATCTGATGAACCGTGTGTGCAAACCATACTTGGACAAGTTTGTGATTGTGTTTATAGATGATATTTTGATTTACTCCCGAACCAAGGCCGAGCATGAGCAACACCTGAGAATGATTTTGGAATTGTTAAGGAAAGAAAAGTTGTATGCGAAGTTTTCCAAGTGCGAGTTCTGGCTTAGAGAAGTTCACTTTCTCGGTCACGTTGTTAACGAGAAAGGAATTCACGTCGATCCTTCTAAGGTTAAAGCCATCGAAAACTGGGAAGCGCCAAAAACCTCAACTGAGGTGAGGCAATTCCTTGGGCTAGCTGGCTACTATCGACGCTTCATTGAGAACTTCTCCAAGATAGCTCTACCTCTGACCGCGCTAACTCAGAAAGACAGGATGTTTGTTTGGGGCGAAAACCAGGAAGCAGCGTTTCAAATGTTGAAGCAGAAGTTATGTAGTGCGCCAATTCTATCTCTGCCCGAGGGGACAGATGACATCGTTGTTTACTGCGACGCTTCACATCAGGGACTTGGATGTGTCCTTATGCAGCGAGACAAAGTCATAGCGTATGCCTCGCGCCAACTTAAGACCAATGAGAAGAACTACACAACGCATGATTTAGAACTTGGAGCTGTTGTCTTCGCGCTAAAGATTTGGCGCCATTACCTCTACGGTACGAAATGTGTAATCTTTACGGATCATAAGAGCCTCCAACATATATTCGATCAGAAGGAATTAAACATGAGGCAACGAAGATGGGTTGAATTGTTGAATGACTATGATTGCGAGATCAAGTATCATCCGGGGAAAGCGAATGTGGTAGCAGACGCGCTAAGCAGAAAGGAGCGAATAAAAACGCTACGAGTCAAGGCTCTAAGATTGACCATTCACGCAGATCTCGCTACTCGCATCCGAGAAGCTCAGCAAGAAGCCTTGAAACCAGAGTTTGTTAAAAATGAATGCCTTGGAGGTATGGTTAAAAGTTTGGAACTGAAAGAGAACGGCAATCTATATTTCGCTAACCGCATATGGGTCCCTCTCAAGGGAGGATTGCGCGAGCAAGTTTTAAACGAAGCTCACAAGACGCGGTATTCCGTACATCCTGGCGCAGACAAGATGTACCAAGATGTTAAAATGTTGTATTGGTGGCCCAATCTTAAAGGCGCCATCGCGACGTATGTCAGTAAGTGCCTGACGTGTTCGAAGGTAAAGGCTGAATACCAGAAACCATCGGGGTTGCTTCAGCAGCCAGAAATTCCCATGTGGAAGTGGGAACAAATCTCTATGGACTTCATCACCAAACTACCAAGGACACCTGGGGGTTATGACACGATATGGGTTATTGTAGATCGGCTAACTAAGTCAGCGCACTTCCTGCCGATTAAAGAAACTGATAAAATGGAAAAGTTAGCCCGACTATATATTCGAGAAGTAGTTTCAAAACATGGAGTCCCAGTGTCCATCATTTCTGATAGAGATAGTCGGTTCACCTCAAGGTTTTGGAGATCATTACAAGAGGGGTTAGGTACTCGACTGGACATGAGTACGGCTTATCATCCTCAAACGGATGGACAAAGCGAACGAACGATCCAGACATTGGAAGATATGCTGCGCGCGTGCGCGATCGATTTTGGAGGTAGTTGGGATACCCACCTCCCGTTGGTTGAATTTTCTTACAATAACAGTTATCACACAAGCATTAAGGCTGCGCCGTTCGAAGCTTTATATGGGCGCAAGTGTAGATCCCCACTGTGTTGGGCTGAAATGGGCGACAAGCAAATGACTGGTCCAGAAGTGATCCAAGAAACAACAGACAAGATTTTTCAGATAAGGGATCGCCTTAAGGCAGCACGCGACAGACAGAAAAGTTATGCTGATATGAGAAGGAAACCGTTGGAGTTTCAAGTAGGGGATAAAGTACTTTTGAAAGTCTCTCCATGGAAGGGAGTCCCCCGTTTCGGTAAGCGAGGAAAGCTAAATCCGCGCTACATTGGACCTTTTGAGATCCTGGAGAGGATCGGTCCAGTTGCTTATAAACTCCGTCTACCCGCCGAACTCAGTGGAGTTCATGATACGTTTCATGTATCCAACCTCAAGAAATGTTTATCTGACGAAACGTTGATTATACCGATGGAAGAAATTCATATTGACAAACAGCTGCACTTCGTAGAAGAACCTATAGCAGTAACCGATTGGAAAGAACAAAGGTTGCGCAGAAGCAGAATCAAGTTGGTAAAAGTTCAATGGAACTCAAGGCGTGGGCCTGAATTCACTTGGGAAAGAGAAGATCAGATGCGCATGAAATACCCACACCTCTTTCAGAACATGGCTTCTGCCAGCAACGTCTCCTAAATTTCGGGACGAAATTCGTTTAACGAGGGGAGAATGTGACACCCGGTAAATTCCCCAATCCCTTAAACTAAGTAATCAACCTAATAATTAGGTGATTGTAAATATTATGCGCGCCATGTTAGTCAGCGCGTGCATTTGTTATGTGCGCCCTGCGCGAGCGCGCTATGTTAAGAATCAGCGCGGGCACATTATGTGCGCCCGGCGCGAGCATATGTTAGAATCAGCGCGGGCATTTGTTTGCCCTGCGCGAGCGCGCCATGTTAGTCAGCGCGTGCATGTTATATGCGCCATGCGCGAGCGCACCATGTTAAGAACCAGCGTGGGCATATGTTATATGCGCCATGCGTGAATGTTTTGGCTTTATGTTTTCATGTAACTTAACGTTGTCTAATGGGTTGACCGTCACGCATGATGCTAAGGCGGGTGCACCCTAAATCGTTTATGCGCGTGCGGAAGGGAACTAACCTCCCCGCATGGCGGGAACATTGAGAGCTAGTTTGTCTGAAGCTCCAGGATGGAATTGACTTCAACATGACTGATCACTATGTTGAAATACCAAGACCACCTGGAGAATCTACAAATGAAACTCAAATGTCCCTAACTGCGAGAAGGTTACGCACCTACCCGCAGCAAAGAAATGTTCTACACGCAGAAAGCTATGCGCACCAAGTTATACGCGCAGAACACTTAGTCAAAATGTTCAGATTTACGGAAATTGTTCCCGCCCAAAAGAAAACAGTAACGTGTTTCAGAAAATTTCTACTTTTTACTGTGCACTGGCAAAAGCACACTGTAGCATGAACAGTCAACTATCAGCCACCCTACTTTCACCAACCACAGACCTGCATGTCCTGCAAAAATCAGAATCTTTCACCCACTCCTCCACTTTTGAATAAATAATAATACTTTCCATACTTTATCATCATCACACCTAGATATGAAAAGATTACAATCCCCTAAATCAAGGGATTGTGTTCCATTGAATTTGCCTATAAATATGTAACCTAAAATTATCACTCAACACACTTCAAACTTCTCTCTTAAAACTGCAAATCTGCCCTGAATCATCTCCCAAGCATCTATTTTGATTTTCAATTCCGTTCCTGTTACAAGGTAAGCCGAGATTATAACCTTGAGATCTACTTTCCGACCCATATATCTTGATCTTAATATACATATTTGTTATTTAATCGTATTCTAGACCTTCGATTCCGAGGCCAACACCAAGAAAACCCGAATCTCGATTAATTCCATAACAAGAACCACAGGTGAGTCTCACAGCCCCTATTTTCACTGTTTTCACTGTTTTTAAACTGTTTTCGGGGCGAGGGACACGTACTTAAATAATGATTTATCATGGTATACTTACAAGCTATGCAAGCGATTTTGTGTTTAAGTTATGTTTCATGATGAGCAATGCGAATGGTTATCTAAGGTTTTCGATGTATGTGCGCTAGAACTCGAGTAAGTGATCACTTTACCATTGGAACTCTAAGGGTAGGGACTGCTGGTTTGATCCACCCACTCGTAGGGGTCGCACCTCTTTGCATGGACGAGTGCCTAGTATGGTCATGGGGCAGTACTATGGGTTTGAGCCCGCTCGTAGGGGTCGCGCCTCTTTGCATGGACGAGCGCCTTGTTTTCCGGCACAACGTCCGCGCGTAACCCGCGGGACGGTAATATGTTATTTTAGCTCGTAGTGGCAGCGCCACTTTGCATAGACGAGCACGGTTTTTCAGAAGTGTCCGCGCGTAACCCGCGGGACGATATTACATTGTTTTAGCTCGTAGTGGCAGCGCCACTTTGCATGGACGAGCACATTTTCCTGAAACGTTCGCGCGTAACCCGCGGGACGGTATTACTTATGTTTAGCTCGTAGTGGCAGCGCCACTTTGCATAGACGAGCACAGTTCCCAGAAATGTTCGCGCGTAACCCGCGGAACGATTTTACCAGAATATATTGATAGAGCTATGTTTTACCAAGCATGTGTTTTAATGAGGCTAACAGAATTATGTTTCAGAATGATTATGATGCAATACGATTTATCAAGTTACTAAAACTTGTGAACTCACTCAGTTTATACTGATTCAAATGTTTTTACGTGTCTTTCAGGAAATAACTAGGTAGCGCATGGAGTCACACTTAGAGCACCACACGCTGAACATCTAAAACAAGCTTTTTGGAAGATTTTGGTTTTATCCCCTCGATGCGCACGGTTACCCGCCGCGCAAGGGGATATGGCGAGGAAATCTTCAGTTTTATACTTGGATGTTTTTATGTAACTTTTAAACAATGTAATGTATTAAACATTTCTTACGCAATGAAAATCTTTGAATGTTTGCAATGGCCCGTGCTTAATTATCAATCCCCACTCGCGCGCGCCCGGCTGTTTCCGCCGCTCAGGGCCGGGTGTGACAGATTTGCTCGTTGAAAATGGCATCCATAAGTCTTTGGTAGGTGGCGCCCGCATTTTTCAAACCAAAGGGCATTTTTGTGTAGCAAAAAACACCCTTGTCGGTTCTAAATGCGGTCTTGTCCTCATCTTGTGGTGCCATTTGAATCTGGTGATAGCCCTTGTAGGCATCCAGGAAACATTTGAGTTTGAATGGCGCCACGGAGTCCACCTTTGCATCGATGTTTGGTAGGGGGTAACAATCCTTTGGGCACGCTTTGTTGAGGTCCTTGAAGTCAATGCACATCCTCCATGACCCGTTACTTTTCTTTACCATCACAGGATTGGCTACCCATGTCTGGTATCGTATCGGGCGGATGATGTTTGCGCGCAGTAAATCCTCAACCTGCTCATTCATGGCCCTCGCTTTCTCATCCCCCATGATTCTCTTCTTTTGAGCAATTGGCTCTACAGACTTGAAGGTGTTTAGAGAATGCTGCGCCAGGTCTCGCGGAACCCCAGTCATATCAGAGTGTTGCCACGCGAAGACCGACATATATGCTGTGAGCAACCTTTTCATTCTCACCCTCGTGTCGTCTGATATCGTTGCGCCAATTGTGATCTTCTGCTCCGGGAATTTTGGGTTGAGAATCCATTCCTCTGGCGCGTTTTCTGCCATTGGAGTTTTCATTCTCCCCTCCCGCGGAGTACTTGTCACTGCGCACAAATGATCCCGGTATACAAAAGTTACACCTGTTGGTGTTGGGAACCCCAACGCGCCGTGCGCTGGCGACGGTATAGCGTTGAATTGGGCAATCGTTCCCCTACCCAGGATCATATTGTGGCATGAAGTGGTGGGCAGGACCAAAAAGTTGACAACTTCGGCTCGCTTGTGTTTCTCATCCCCCATAGTTAGCTCAAATTGTATTTGACCTAGGGGATGAATGATTTCATTTGAAACACCAGAGATTGGTGCATTCACAATTTCAAGCCTCGCTTGATCTGCCGGATCCAGTTTTCTGAAACATTGCTCATACATGATGTCTGATTCGCTGCCAGTGTCCACCAGGACCTTTGACACTTCGTAATGAGCAATGTGTGTAGTGATAACAAGAGGACTGCTGATGGAAGGGCCTCCCCTGATTAGACTATTTCACCGATGGTTTCTCTTGGATCTGGGTTCTTCCACCTACAAAATGAACAGCACCGTCAACTTACCCCTCAGAAAGGGACAGAGGGGTCCTCTTTGGGGTAACCCTCCGGTGTGAGAATAAGTATTTGTGGAGAAGATAATAATATGTGAGAGTAAGGAATTCTGGAGAGTATTGCTTAATAGCTGAATACTCTGTGTGGTTGTGTTACTGGATGTAACTGTGTGATTGAATGTAATTGAATATGATTGAATGTGAAATGAATGTATGTTACTGGCTGTAACTGTGAATGATTGAGTGTCCCTCCTTGTGGAGTTGATGCTGTATTTATAGTGCTAGGGTTTCCACTGATTGGGCTCAGCCTTGTTTGCCTCCTCCAATCGCTCTGCGCCACGTGTCCTCTGGGACACCTGGCGCTTTCTCATTGGTTGTAATCACGTGGTAGCACATGTGTCATGCTGAGTTGTCGATCTTTCATTTGGCAGCTGTCAACATCAGCATATTCTTATTCCTTAAAAAGATACCTTCTGGAAGGTTGTCTGACGTGCACAATCAGGGTTGCCCTAATCCTTATTTGGATAAGGATGAGGTTGATTATGTGCATGTGTGATACGCGCCAATCCTGAGGATGCGCGAGGTCTTCTCTTTATTCTCACGCGCAGATGTTTCATGCGCAGATGTGATATGCGCCGCGCGCTGATGCGCCGCGCGCATATGTGACGCCTGGGCATATGATGCCTGAGCATATGTGGTGCCTGGGCATATGATGCCTGAGCATGTGTGGTGCCTGGGCATATGATGCCTGGGCATGTGTGGTATGCGCCATGCGCATAGGTTTTGGCTTAGTGCCTTCATAATGTCTTGATTTCAAGCTTCTTGTCTTTATCTTGTGGGTTGACCCGCCTTGCTCCGTGTTGAGGCGGGTACATACCTCTTCAATGAGGATTCCTAACCTTTAAGTTTGGCGCGTGGCCTTATAGGTTTATGAGGATTCCCAACCTTTAAGTTTGGCGCGTAGCCGTATGGGTTTATAAGGATTCCCAACCTTTAAATATGGCGTGTAGCCGTATGGGTTTATGAGGATTCCCAACCTTTAAGTTTGGCGCGTAGCCATATATTTTGCATTAATATAAGCACTTTTTGTGCCATTTCATGCAAATCCTATATACTCATACTTTTCGTTTTTTTTTTTTTTTTTTTTTTTGCTATGCAAACCAAAATCAATATAGGCGAAAAGTTTGAGGTTTTTTGTAAAAACTTGTGAAGTAATTCACTTATTTGATGAACTTATAACTAAGCATGTGCTATTGTTAGCGTTCCGGGATTTGGCCGTGAGTATTCCACGCCTCCGACACGAGTGTTCCGTGCCTCTGACGCGAGAATTCTTTTCGCTTTGCCATGAGAATTCCACGCCTCTGACGCGAGTGTTCCGCGCCTCTGACACGAGACTTCTTTCAGATCGAGGAAGGTTTCCTTGTTATACTTGTAGTAATCCGAGAGGGGTAAATGTAAACAACTTAAATCCTTATTTTGTTATCATAATAAATATGGCTCAAGAGTTGAGGGGGCTGTTTTGAAAATTTGAAAATTAATTCCATCTCCTTCAAAAAGTGTACCATCATTGCACACGACATGTGCTTTGCTTACACATCTGCATATGTGTATGCATATATATATATATATATATATATATATATATATATATATATATATATATATATATATATCGAGAGATATAAAGAGTTAACTCATACATCAAGAAAACACCTTCATTCATCATACGAAAGACATCCAGATCGCTTCTTCAGTCCCCGATGATGGTGGTAGAGTAAATTTCATCCATGCGGAAGCGTGACGAGCCCCGGTAGTAACCCGCAAAAGTTGTTTACGGACGCGGAATGGCGCGAATCAACCCGCTATGGAACTCTCTCGTGATCTGCGGGAGCCAGAAATGACCCGCGATACATCCATGATGGCTGAAGTTAACTTGTGGGAGTGCGCATGCGGCTCTTTATGGTTGCTAGTTGATCATCGTGAGTGCCCAGATGACACGCCGTTAGTGTTTCATGGTGGCACTGTGTCGGGGCTGGAAAATCTGAGCGCTTATGTCACCCGCGGGAGCGGCTGTCACGTCTTGCAGTCCGCGTATATGACCTGCCACGGACGGCTTTTAGCACGTCTACTCACATGTGACTGGTGGTGGAGTTGGTCTACTAGAGGGAGTATGGAGCACGCATAATGCCTGCGGGAGGCGGAATCGACCCGCCCTAGTTTTACTCGGAGCTTTCATGTGGTCAGCGGAAGCCATAGTGGTGGAATTCATTCGCCGGAAGTTTTGCACGTAGCTCGCGGGAGCCCGAGGCGGTCCACCAGATGCTTTGGATTACCGTGATTGTTGGTGAATATTGTGTTGATCTATCAGAGCTTGCATGCGAAACGAGAGGGTCCCGCCATGAGTGATTAACACGCCATCAATAACTTAACATGCCGGAGTCCGAGGTTAACTTCTCTTCCCGCAGGTGTTGATGGCATTGCCAACCCGCAGGTGTTGATACGCGGATCGCGGCTATGATCCGTGGGTGGCGTTGCCAACCCGCAGGTGTTGATACCCAGATTGCGGTTATAAACGGGTTTTTCCTTCGCACGTGTATAAACTTTCTTGGACATTTTATACTTTGTAAAATTTGCTTTTTATCAAGCGCGGTGCAGACAAGCGGACTCCGTGGATCTAACAGATTAGAGGCGCGGCTCCTCGGCGGAGGTGGTGGGTGATCCTTAACGGTGTGCATGCATGGAAGGGGAGACTTGATCTCCGATGGCGCGTATGCATGGCAGCGGAATCTTGATCCTTGGTAGTGCGCATGCATGGCGGCGGAGTGGTGACTCGTGGGCGCACATGCATGGTGGCGAAGTCTTGATCTTCGGCACTGCGCATGCATGGAAGCGGAGACTTGATCTCCGGTGGCGCGCATGCATGGTAGCAGAATCTTGATCCTCCGCAGTGCCCTTGCATGGCGGCGGAGTGGTGACTCGCGGGCGCGCATGCATAGCGGCGAAGTCTTCTGCGCAAAACCAAAGGCACGACCCACATGGTGGTTTCCGCGGGCGCTCATGCATGGTGGCGGAGTCTTCTACACAAAACCAAAGGCATGGAGTCGTCTTTCGAACTCACATGGTGGTTTCCGCGGGCGCGCATGCATGGCTGCGGAGTGACGATCCGCGGGCGCGCGTGCATGGCGCCGGAATGATGATCCAAGGTCGCACATGCATGGCGGCGGAGTGGTGATCCGCGGGCGCGCATGCATAGCGGCAGAAAGTTGAGCGCGAATGCATGTCGGGAGTTGAGCGCGCATGCATGGCGGAGAGTTGAGCGCGCATGCATGGCGGAGAGGTGAGCGCGCATGCATGGCGGGAGTTGAGCGCGCATGCATCGCGAAGGGTTGCGGGCGCATGCATGGCGGAGAGTTGAGCGCGCATGCATGGCGAATGGTTGAGCGCGCATGCATGGCGGAGAGTTGAGCGCGCATGCATGGCGAAAGGTTGAGCGCGCATGCATGGCGGAGAGTTGAGCGCGCATGCATGGCGAAGGATTGCGTGCGCATGCATAGCGGAGAGTTGAGCGCGCATGCATGGCGGGAGTATAATTTATTTGAAACCCCAAAATGGGATAATATTGATGGCTATTATTTTGAGGCTGTACACAGCCTGTCATTCTCCTAGAAGATGCCTTTCCACATGAGTCAAAGATATGCAAATATGATGGTACCCACTGCAAAAAGAGTTGTACCTGTGTATTCATTTTTTACACCCAATTTTTGCTTTGTGACTATAGATCTATAACTTATTCCAGCATTGAACACTGAAAAGTCAGATTTGGATCCGGCAACCATTGCGTATGAACGCAGATCTAGAGAGACAAACAAGAATATCGAACGTAACTGTTGCTCAAACGGAATCAGATCTGAAGGAATTAGACCCAGATCTAACCTCCGTCACTCTAGAAACACAGATCTGGACATGAAACGGGGAAGATTGAGGTTTGGTTCGTTACCGTCCCACGGATGACGCCAATGAAGAAGCACGAAACGTACCAGGCATAGTTCGGATCGTCTTCTACGGGATGATGTAACCAAATCTCGCTTTCCTCCGCTCAGATCTGCAATGATTTTTGGGGGTGTGGAGGTGATTGCTAAGAAATCTCGAGGATCTCTTTATACTGACACAAAAATGGTTATGGTGGTGGCTCTTATTGAGAACAACAACCCTTAATAAGGAGGTGGAGACCTCCTTATATAGGGAGCCTCATGACCACCATCATGGTACCCTAATGGGCCTATCCCAGTTAGGGTTACCTCCACAAAACCCCCTCAGCCCAATAATATTGTATTAGTCCATATAATAAAATAATCCAGACATAATAAATTAAGGTCGTAAGCCAGGTTTAGTACCATACCCCTACATTCTTATACATTAGTTTATAAACTCAAATGATCAAGTACTTGATTGTGAGTATTTGAAGCTTCTATTTTTCATTAGTCTAGTTGTAACTAAATGCTTCTAAGAGTACGGTGATGGGATATTACGTGTGATATGTGATGAACTTAACCATTAATTAACCTGCTCAACACTTTGTAGATGCATTCATTTGCAATGTGATTATCCGATAATGCGTATGGTGGAGGAGCTAACAAAACATAATATGCGGCCACGTGATATTCTATCAACTCTACGTGACTAAAATGACATAAATGTGTCGTTGCTAAAAAAATGTATGCAATTAACACCAGAGGATACGTAAAGACAAGTACCCAGGATCAAGCCCAATGCAGAATCTTTTCACACTCTTGCATGATAAAAGTATGCTCATGGCATTCGCACAAATTCATCCACTAATTCTTTGGTGGAGCTATTCTTTCTTCATCCATCGTCATATAAGATACGCTGTGCGTGCTCGCATGTGTTAAAAATACACACAACTTATAAAACAAGCACACATAACTTTTCATTTGTTCAAATTGTTGGTGTAGCTTCGACCAACAATATATTTTGGATAACATTTACATTTATAACAAAAAAAATGTGGATAACTTTACTTGGGTGTCATTACTAGTTCTACTAAATTGTTGGTGTGGCCACATGTCATAGTAACATACACAAACCTTGCTCTAATGAATGCATGTTAAGTTGTATTCCTAGTTGCTACTAAATTACTAAATAGACGTCGTGCATTTAAGAAAATTACCAAAAGATGCAGGCAAAGCCTCACTTCACAAGGATATTAGGAATATCTTAATCTACCATGGAGGTTGGTATTGACTCTCTTGTGTCCGCTATGTACGTACAGTTATAGGCGACTTTATAAAATTTTAACCATTAAAAATCCAAGTAATTAGTTTACTTCTTAGTTCTCATATCCATTATTTTTGTTTGTTTTGACTATTATTTTTATATTTGAGAAATAAGGTTGGTATCAGATGTTTGATCACTCATAATTACACAAAAAATTAATGCACACTCTCTCTGTTTTTAAATTAAATAATATTTTTTATATCTTTACTATTATCATTTTTATTTCCCATACTCAAAACCAATTTTCAAAAGTATTAAAAAATATACGTTGTGGACCGTATAAATCTAAATTTAACTTTATCACATAACATTTTCTAATCACTCATAAGCATACCAAATAACTTACAAAACTCACCACATATTTTAAAACCCGAGAATACTCTTAAATACACAATTACACAACCACATCCAAACTATCTAACCATACTAATAAAAGAAAATAATGAGGATGATGTGGCAATTTCACATTCATTCTAGGCTTAATCTCTCTTCTCATTCATCCTACCTATTAATGGGTTATGGAGAAATACCATATTGACAAATAGGTTATAATTTTCTTTCCAATTCTATAATTTATCATCTCATTCATCATAACTATTCATTGGTCATGGGCCAAAATAATTTTTAGCAAATGGGTTATAATTTCATTTCCAATTCTCTAATTTCTCATATTATTTATCATACATATCCATAGGTCATGGGACAAAACAGTTTTGAGAAATAGGTTATAATTTCTCTTTTAATTTTCTAATCACTCATCATTTATCATAGTTATCTACGGGTAATTGATCAAAACAATTTTTGCAAATGTTGTATATGAAAAAATCAAATTTATAAATTTGAGATTTTAGACTTCTTATTGTGTGTACTATATATTTTATCTTCTTTTTACATATAAATTTGTTCATTTCTTTCAGATAATGGATCTTTTTATTTTTATTATATGACAAATTCATGTAATACACGGGTTCAAAAGCTAGTTAAATAATATTAGCAATTTAAATAAATAATTTTTTATTTAATTTATGGTAAACAGTAAACTGTACTAACAAATATGACAAACATACCATTTTGAATAGAAAGAATTAAAACGACACAAGTGAACAACAAACATAACTCTAGCCATAAATAGTTTCACTATACCAGAAACTGTAGTAATATAAATATAGATTCTTGAGGCTAGCAGAGATTTATGTTGTTGTGTCCTATAACCTTAAAGAAATAGCAACTGTTGTTCTAATAGTAATAGTACAAGGGCTATTAAGGTAATTAGTGAAAGTCAAAGGTGATAAAAGCAGTGAAAGGAAAAGTGAGTTTGGTTGGGTGGAAGGAATAAATGCAGAGGATAGGAACCCATGGAAAACGGGGGGAAAGTGATGGAGTGAATTCAATACTAATTAAAGTAAACCCTACAAGTGTAGGGGTATATTATCATCATTTAGACCTCCAAAAAAATACATGTTGCTAGTTGTGCAAAGTTGCTTGGCTCATTTACAACGGAGCCGAAATAAATGGCTGAAATTTGAATCGAGCGAAAACGAAACGAGCCAAAATGGAATCGAGTATTTTTTGATTGAACATTGAGCGGTTTCGAGCATTTTTTTTATTTTTCTTTCACTTTAAAATTTTCAATAAGAAACAAGTTTAAAGATTGTAAATAATATATTTAGTAAAAAATTAATAGTTTTTAAACAAACGTATAAGGTTGTGCATTTTTAAGAGAAAAAAGCTTGAAGTGAGAAATAATGAAAATATAAATAACTTTTATTATTCTTAAAATTTGATCAAACTAATAAAACTATAAAATATTGACGGAATAGAAAAATTTTTGAAGGATTTTAAAAAATTAAATACTTACATTTATGTTTGTTGTCTATTTATTTATATATTTGTTCATATATATTTATATTTATAATAGATTAAAAATATTCGAGGCGAACCGAACCTAGCAGAACTTTTCTTGTTGCTTGGCTCGTTTATAAACCGAACCGAGCAGAGTGGCTCGTTTACAATCAAGCAAAAAGACGAGTGAACATTTTTCGAGCAGTTTCCGAGCGAGTTTGTACGACAAACAAATTAGACGGCCCTATTGTCAGGTAAAAACCAGGGCTTTAAAGCCCCTTTGCATAAAATCTTGTTATGGGTTAAAGCCTATTGAGGCCACATTATATATATATATATATATATATATATATACATATACATGTATATAATGGGGTTTACAACATGCACACATTTGAAGTTAAATAGATTTAACGAAATCACATGATGCTACAAAGTAATCTGTCAACAGAACCATTCCACCACAATATAAACTCAAAGATGTATTAATGTCTCTCTTCAAAAGCGTCCCGAGATATGAAATCATGTTTAAAATGACCTCTCAAACAAAACAGTTATCTCCGACGAATCCAATTATTCCAGCCACGAGTCCAGTTTACTTAACTTATCTATACATCTTTAGTAATAACATCCTTAAAACATGACATTCAAAATTTTAATCATTTTTTATGAAATCTAGACATAATATATTAACATGATAGTTCTATTCATTTCTATAAAAGATAATTACAACTTTTTAAAACATATAAATATAACTTTTATACTAACAACCAGTTTTCATTTATTACAATCTGTTTGATACCAATACAATTAATAACATTTTTTCAGTTGAGATTAAACCTAACCATATGATATAACATATGTCTAATAGGTTTTCATGATTGTAATAAGCCGAAGTTAACCTTCAACAAAATGTAAAAATGAATAAGTTTTAAATAATTTGAAAATAATAAGTATGATAATATAAGTGTTGGGTGAGGGCCCATGTGCATCAAACGTATGATGTAACAATTCATGACCAATCTAATCAAATCAACTATCCCAATCCCATTTTTTATTTGAAAACGCAATTTTTAATAATGTCAGCAAGTAATATATCTCAGAAATACATTTTGGAATTTGTGAACATTACATCACTCCACACCTCTCTAAAGCAGTGCCTAGCGGAGTAGCCTGTAACAAGTCCAGATGACTTACTTTGTTTTGTTTCTTGTTTTTTTTAATAGCTGAGTGGAAAAATCTAAAGATTATGTGCAGTTAAAACTAAGGACATTCGACCATTTTACGTTATATGACGTCTATTTAGCTTTTAAACAGTTTGAAGAAAGTGAGTGTAGTTAGAAAATGCCTTAACCCCCCCCCCCCTCCCCCCTTCTCTCTCTAACAAAACCCTCAAAATGTAAGCTATCACAATGTCATGTACATAACTTGCTACCCAGAATGCCACCCATAATATCTGGGGCGTGGTGTTCCCAGGTATTATGGAACCAAAACGTCATGTTCTCACTATGGACAGTGTAAGAGCATTCAAATTCTATCATCTAATTCTTTGCGATTAAAGTTTTTGTGATATAAAAGGAGTGATTTAGTGTATTCGTCCATAGAGAGAGAAAATGAAACAAAAAAAGTTTTATTTTGAAAACTACTATTTACCCTACATAGATTGTTGAGAGTATTTGTAATCGGACGAGAGAAAAAAATATAATTATAAAAGGTATATAAAATTATATTTATTTGAACAGAAGAGAGAGAAAATGTAATAATTTTTAATGTAATTTTAAATTTGAAGACAGCGAAACGCATGAGATTGCTCTAATACCCAAACTGAGTATTTATAATACGAGATATTGGCGTTCATATTGATTTTGATGTTTTATGCTTGATTCACCCAGCAAGATCGTCTAAGAGCATTCCCAACAGGTCATCAATATTATTGTTAGTGACTCTTATATATTATATATAGCAGTTGTAAGTGGTTGTGAGTGAAAGAGAGATAAAATTTTTTTGTTTATGAATAAATTTGGACACAGGCTAGCTTTTTTTTTTAACAGCTAAGTTTTATAAAAAAACCAAACGCAAGAAGCAAATGGTTAGAGTATATACAATGGTACACCCAAAATCTAGAATCAACAACATCATAACAATACTAGATTCAACCCGAAGACGTGACTGCTAGGACTGCAAAAGGGATGAAAAAACTTGCACCAATTACATTAAGAAGGTGCAAGAAAAACCCCCCACACATGGAGGCCGCGCCACCAGTTTTCACTCCGTTGTGTTTTTGATGTAGTTTCAAACCGTACCCAGGGACCCCTTTGTAAACTAACATGAATTACAAAATATTGAAAGTACACCAATGTCTAACTCAAATAATCTAATGCTAATATCCACCTAAAAGTAACACAAATGAGATTCGAATTTGTGTATGCACTGGAGAACCCCAAGCCTTCATTGCGAGTTTTACATAATACTTTTTTAATAATAGAGGGGTTTCATCTTTTTAAAAAAAAAAATTCTTTTTCGTCTGGGGTTAAAACATAACTTTTTTTGGAACGATCAACTAAGTAACGCCGGGTACTCCGTACACGACCCTCATTGGCTAAAGGTAACCCGAGCCGGCTACTAGTCCGGATGGACGGAGCCCCTAGCGGCACGATAGCGAGTAGCCATTAAAACCGGGTGAGATCAGGACTCGAACACTGGCAAGCCATGGTCATCCCTCATATCTCTCATATAAATTGGTGGTAGTGAGGTTTGAACTCCTACTTTTAAACAGTAAAATGAGTGCTCTATGGGGTTAAACATAACTCATCGTTCCTTTTAACCTGTTGTACTTTATTCAATCTCAATATGTAACATTACTCGTTCGTTTTGTTAGTCATATCATTGATTTATTCTTTTTCTAAACCAAACGACAAAAGGACCCTTTGATTTAATGTTTTGGAAGAAGACTTGTAAATTTGGTTTCTTTCCAACAGTTACTTGTTTTACCTAGGTAATTTAAATTTTGAATCTTTTTACCTTTGAGTATATCATAGTTCATTTTTTTTTGTGTAATATATTACACATGAAATGACAAAAGTAACCTTGTCCATTAACAATTTAAAATGACGAAACAATATAGATGAAAACTGAACCCAGCTCATATATATATATGTCAAATAAATTTGTATATATTATACTTCTAATTAATCTAATTCGCTTTAGTATCTCTGGGTTAAAAATAGGCCGGGTGGGTTAGTGTAGTCGTGAGACGATCGGTGTAGGTTTACACATGCTTTATTAAGATTGATATTTCCGCTTTGATGGATGATAAGGTGATTAGAGTATAAACTAAAAGGTTAATGATTTGATTTCTATAAAATGTATGGAGTAATATAATTTAGTTGTTGTTTTGTTTAGAAGAAAAATATCTAAGTCATTCCCACTTTGATATGATGGTAAGATGATTTAGATGTGAATTTAGTGTTCAATTGTTCAATCCCCATAGTGTAATATATATATATATATATATAGGAAATCTTCATTAACAAATCTATCTATAATATATATAAACGAAAACCAAAAAATCCTATGTGTCGCGATGTGGTCGCCCCCCATTTTTTGCAGTCACCAGATTTGTATGATTTTTAAATGAAGGCTTCTCATGCATTTGACCCGAATTCATGTGTATGGGTCTTACCAAACCCAGATATTCCTTAAACGGGTTATAACATCTCATTAAATTAAAAATTATTCTCACCAAATTATTGATGTAAAAATCCTATAAAATAGGATATACTAAAAATTAATATCTTATTTATTTTAAAAAATATATATATATATATATATTATTTGAATTAAAAAACCATTTTGATATTAAAAAAATAGTATATTATTAACTTTCATATATATTATTTATAATTAGAAAATCAATTTTATAGTAAAAGAAATAAACGGGTCTTGGATTTCATTAAAACCATATATCTTTTAAATCGGGTTATAGCATCTCATTTATTTGTCAAACAATTTATCATCAAACCATAAGTATATTATTAACTTTCATACAATAAAAAATATAAATGCAAAAAATAAATAAGTATTAGAACAAATAATATAAAACAGCCCCCGTAATACGGGGGATAAAAACTAGTAATATATATAAACGAAAACATAAAAATCCTATGTGTCGCGATACCCATACTCTTAGTTATTTTTTTTGGAGTTATCAGATTTGCTTTATTTTTAAATGGAGGCTTCTCATGCATTTGACCCGAATTCAAGGGTATGGGTCTTACCAAACCCAGATATACCTTAAACGGGTTATAAAATCTCATTAAATTAAAAATTATTCTCACCAAATTATTGATGTGAAAATCCTATAAAATAGGATATACTAAAAATTATTATATGATTTTTTTTCAAAAAAGTATTATTTATAATTAAGAAACAATTTTTATAGTAAAAAAAATAAGCGGGTCTTGGGTATTACCAAACCTAGATAACTTTTAAACCGGGTTATAACATCTTAGTTATTTGTGAAACCTTTTTATCATCAAACTCTAAGTATATTATATATAAATTTCATTGCAATAAATAAAATTAAACCCAAAAAAGCATATAAATATTAAAAACGAGTAATGTAAAACAGCCCCGTAATACGGGGATAAAAACTAGTAACAATATAAAAGGTAATTGAGACATTAAGAAAGACAGAGTAAACAAAGGTTAAAGAGGGAGTGATGACGTAATCTTATGCATCCTCAATTCTACATTTGCTCTTTGCTAGTGATGTACGCAGTTGTTGTAGGATCTCAGTTTTATATTGTTTCGGATTCCAGATTTTACAACTTCGAGAAAATAGTTTTATAAAAAGAAAACTTTGGGTATGGAAAAGATTTTTGCGTCTGACTAAGACAACATAGTCTGGTCAGCATGCCCGGCCCAAGGGAGGGCATGAAGAGCTCAGGCTCCGGGCCCACTCCTCTTTTAGAGCCCATGAAATTTTTAAACTTCTTTATATTAGTATATATCTAGACCCACATCCCACTTAACAAAAACAAAGTAACGTAGAAGGCCCAGGTTTGAAATTACACGTAATAGCGAGTTGTCGTTTGACCATCGGACTTCCAAACGGCGAACACCGTAAGACATGCGTACAATCGGACAGGCAGCTATCGACTGACGGGGGTTTGGCAGCAGTGATGTTAACGTTCGACCACTACTGTATACAAGTTTTTAACTTATTAACGTAAAGTCAATAACCAAAGCTGCAGGCGTAAAGTTATGTCCAAGCCTTTCTTAACTTCAATTTAAGTTTTAGTTGTTTAATAATTTAAATTTTAGTTGTTAATTTCTTATTTGTTAACTTTTATTTTAAGTTTTATTGTTAAATAATTTCATATTTTTTGATCCATGCATGATGCTACAATAGAATGATACTTAATCGATTATGCTAATATTTTTTTTAGAGATTATGTCTCCTAAGTCGAAACACTTATCCGGTAGTAAAAACGTAAAAAGAGAAAAATTAAAGATGAGTTAAAAACACACGCAAATCGAGAAGTACGCGAAGATACATAAAGTTTCTTCAAAAGCAACCTTAAAGTTCTAATTTTAAAGAAAAAGATGTGCATGCTTCTAAAAATGCTAAAAAAATCGCGATTTGTTTAAGCATTTTAGTTAGATCATTTTGCTATAAAAACTTTTGTTTTATTTATTTATTATTATTTGTCTAAATATATAAGAATTTTGAATTTATATAGCAGGGCCTTTTGTTTTTCATGTCCCAGGCCTTGGTTTATTTTTTGTATTTTCGAAGACGGCCATGCTGGTCAGAATAAGGCAGCATGAGTGCATGACTCTCCAAATTTAAGAGTGCGACAGCTTAAATACAAGAAATCCGTCATTTTAAAAGAAATGACACGATTTATGCCTATGTTGACTTGTATAGAAGGATAAACTTGCCCCACCATTTAAATTTTCTTTATAACCTTTCTAATTGGTTAGAATGAAGTACCAAAAGACTTTCAGTTTAGTAAGGGGGGGGGGGGGCGTATTGGGTTCAAGTCTCAATTGAGACAATAAAAAAATATAGGGCTCGAGTTGAGCCAAAGGATTTTCTCACATATTGTGGATTTCATGATCGTTTAGGTCTGTGCTCGTTAGTAATTTATATTGACCGCTCAAAAAAATCAATATATTTTTTTTAATCTCAATATGAGAGGAATATAACAAAAAACTGAAAAAATATATAGCAAGTAGATATTACATTTAGTATAATCCTATTACAAAATTGGATGAGGCTAATGGCTAAAGGTAGTAGAGCAGAGTTAATAAAAAACAATAGAAAGATACATATGGTACATCACTAAGTTATTTTTAATTCGAATCTCATTTCAATTCCTTGAAAAAAAGATCCATAAATCAAACGACCTCTAGCATTTCGATTCCTTAAAAGACATTTCACAGACCAAACGCCCCCTAAGAATAGAGTTGCATAACGGTGTGTCCTTGATTCCCACATAAGCTTTAATGGATCTCCAAAGATGTCATTGTTGATGGTCTTATAATGTTACTCGATTAGTTAAAGTGAAAACCGATAATATTCTCTATTCATTTACGAGGTAATATTTAAGCAGAAATCAGTTGTTTATCAATTGTGTATTTATTATAACTTTAATCTAATAACTATAAATAGGATAGTACATTGCTACTATATAAGTAGCAGTTCAAAGATATAAAATTCGAGAACTAATAATAATACTGTTCTGTAGAGCATAAATTGAACCTTTATTCACTTGCTCATGTTTTTATTTTGTTAGGTTAAAGTGTGAACCCATGAAAGTAGAAAAAGAAAGGTCCGGCCCAAACCAGCAAATTGGCTGAAACAAACTGGGCTTTAGGCTTTTAGCATGGATGGCCCATATAAACATGGTTGTCATTTTATTTAAGCGTATTGGTTTTTATTAATCTCAATTAGCATCTTTTGATGGCTGCCAGTAGAGGTGTACAAAACCGGTTTCAAAAACCCAAACCGAACCGGTTTGGTCATGGCTGGTCAAAACTCAAAACCGGTTTGACTCAAACCGGTTCGGTTTCGAAGCAAGATAGGCCGGTCTGGTCACACTGGTTCGGTCCGGTTTATAAACCAGTTTTACCGGTTTTTCTCAAACCGGTTTGGTAGATTTGAAGGTGAACCGGTCCTCAAACTGACGATTTGGGTCGGTTTGGAAACCAATTTTGGTGAAACCGGTTTTAAACCCAAACCAGTTCGGTTTGGTTAGCCTAAAACCGATCCCAGACCGGTTTTTTGGTAAACTTCTAGCTGTCGGTCTCAACTACTTAAGTGGTTGATAACAATCCCACATATTATTGTATATTTTCCCAACGGTCTGTAACTGTTAGAATTTTAAAGTTTTTTGTTGTTGGTCGCCAGAAATACGTTTTTTTAATACAAAAACTCATATTGCTAATAGTGTTTATTGTTAATAGATTGTGTGATAATATCCTTTTTGTGTTTTCGGATATTTATAAAACGAATGATATTATATTTTTAAATAATATATAAACCTCTAATACCTTGTCAAGTTGCATATACCTAAAAATAATCAACATACCAACCTTTATATATTCAACTCAGAATTAATGATACGCAACACCAAGTCTTATTTTCCCACCATTTCCCACTTTATTCCGTACAACCTTAACTACACATGTTGAATTGATCCATCTAGTTGAATGCATGCACATGTGACATGTTGGTCATTTGGTTGGCTACATGTAAAAGTTAATTAAATTGTAAATATGGGATTAAAGTACCAAGTAAGATTTTACAAATAACTTGTGATTCCCATATTATTTGTAGCGCGTACACATACACATATATATTGGCACTTTTAACATTCGATTAAAGTTAACTTTGGCTTACTAGTTTGTATAAATTTTAAAATTGATTACAGGTTGAATGTAACTTGCTCGCTGATTCACTCAAATAATTCCATATAAGGTTGCTCGCTTGCAAGCTCGAGTAATTTCTCATACCCATCGTTGATTTCATATCTTCATTTGTTGTATATATATGAGTAGAATACCGTGTATTTGAGACTTTTATAATTTGATGACTTGAAGTTGTTAACATGTTTTTTTAGTCTTTAATAAAAAAAAACATAAAAAGTTACTTAAAGTTAAAGGAAACTAGCAAATTTTAGGAGTCGTAAGCTTATTCAAGTTGAATACATGCTAGATTCTGGTTTGGGTTGGACACGTTACTTCGAGCTAGCTTAGTTCATATTGTTGTTGACTCAAGTCTTAGTTGATATTAACTCGACTTGACACCCATCTTCGGTTTCTTATTTTTTTGATTTTATATTGGTAGCTTGGTACGCTGAGACTTTATTGATTTAAAAAGTTATTAACATTATTATCATAGAAACAAGCTAACCTAAAGTGTCGTAAGTTTTATTCGAGTTGAGTACACGCTAGCTGGCTTTTAGGTCGGACTAAACACGTTATCTCAAGCCGGCTCAGTTAGTATTATTGACTCAAAGTACCAGTTGATTTTAACTCGAATACAACTTGGTTGTTAAAGTGATCCCTACCATTAACCCATTAACTGGTTGTCTGGTTGACATCAATTTGCTTGGTTAAAAGACATTAAATACAACATGTCACTCTCTCATCACTTTATAGACGGTTGAAAAACTCACATTTTTTTTCTTTGGATTATAATTTAATGTTGACCATAATTCATATATATTTAATAACTTGTTTTTTTGTGAGAAAAATGTTTTGATATTAATATTGATAACCAATTCATGTTTATTTCTATATAGTAATAACTATGTATCGGTCACAACATATAGCTATAGTTGATTGAATAAAAGTTTTGTTATAAAAATCACTATCAGTTAGTCGTTAATGACAACTACCAATGGGGTTCGTGGTTAATTGGCAAAAGCAAAACCTTTAAACACTTTGGGTCAGCCAAACGAGAGGTCTTGAGTTCAAGTCCCACAAACGACAAGAATTAAAAAAGAAATTTGCCGTTAAAAAAGGTTGTTAACGGAAACTCTAGTTAGTATATATAGCATGTTCAATTCGAGCCAAATTTAAGTAGAGATTTGTAAAAAACGGCACACTTGTTTGAGTAAAACAATCTCGAGGACGAGATTTGTTTCAAAGTGGGGAGGATGTAACAACATGAAAATTTCGAGTTTAAAGTATAACTTTCCAAAGTCTAGGGACTAAAATTGCCAAAAATCCAAACTTGAGGGTCTAAATTGAAAATTCTATTTTCCTGACCCATCGCGCTACGCGATGAGTCAGAGGAGAACCCCATCGCGTATCGCGATGGGGCTTCTGACAAGTTGTGACACGTGTGCCACGTGGCACACGGTGGAACTAGGTGCAGCCACGTGGCAACACTGCTGCCACGTGTTGCCACGTGGAGCGGCGACTGTCACGTGGCAGGCCTATATGTGTGACTCGACAGACCTATATCGCGATACGCGATAGGTCTGTCCAGTGACCCATCGCGTATCGCGATAGGGTCCAAAATAATGTCTATAAATAGCGGTCATGGGATCTCACTCCAGGCATCCCAAACACAGCTCCTACCTCTCTCTACTCTCTCACTAGAATACCTCGTAGTTCGTGCCTTGTTTCCTCGATAAACGGGCCACAATATCTCGTTAAACGTGCCCCGACCTTCAATTGTGTTCCAACGTTTCCTTTAGAAGTTGTGCCACCCTCCACCCACATACCAAGAAGGTGTTGTTGAAATGGCAATGAATCTCGATAAGCGTGTCGACGAGCACTATAGTTTGGTGTAATCGTTTGACGATCGAGAAGTAAAGCGGCGTCGAAGTGCTACTCAAGTCCCTAGGATTTCGGTACGCCACTAAGGTTTGGCGTAATATCGAATTTAATATAAATTAATATTATATTCAAGGCTTTGGCCTTAAGTCGAGGTTATACTCGATGCCTCGATAAAAGAAAAAAATGCAAACATAACAAAGAAAAGAATAAAGAAATGATATGTTAGATAAACATATATATGTGTGTAAGTATATATGTATATATATTCTTTGTTATGAATTTATTAATATTTATTGAATAATGAGTATTCGTAAATAATAAAAGAAAAGATTACGTTTCTTGGAGAAGAATAAACGTCGGGTTTTGAATATAAACTAAAGGTTCAATCGAGAATTGAGATATAAGACTAAAGGTCTTAAGCCGGATCGTGTATCCGACTAACAAATATTTATACTCGTAACTATAGGTTCGAGATAAAGAAAAGGGAAAGACCCTTGGACGGTGAGTGAAGCCGATCCTAATGAGATAAGGTGAATACGCCCCCAAACTTTTAAACTTGTTTTCAAATGAGTCAAACTTGTTATATGAAATTGTTTACAAGGAACTATGTGTTCCTAAAACCGTTATAACTATGGGTATGAACCTAGCCCTCAGGCTGTGGTATACATATGTCTGGATCCTTACATAGGTGGTACTATGCGACGTATGCGCATGATCGCACCACCCTTGGTCGTAGGACGCTCTTATGCAGGGAGTACGACCGTTGTGTATATTTACGGGTACTTAACTAAGTCGAACGCGCGGTGTTCGTGAGGTAGGCTCTAGTTTATAATGTGTTATTTGACTTGATTATTCCTAAGCCACGTTGGGCCGAGGCAGGCGTAGTCTCGATGGTTAATTAAGTAAAAGAAGTTGTTTTGCGTCAGCGTGTTCACCAGCATTCGTTGCTGACGTATTTTCTTACATTTTGCAGGTGAACAAGTTTAGCACTTGGAGTATCGAAGTGCTATTGATATATCCGATGGCTCGGATTTCTTTTGTAACTTAATATATAAACATGATGGTTTGTAAATATTAAACACATAAATATTTTGTAACTTAAGCGGGTGTTATAATCCCGTCTTTTGAATATATATGTAAATTACACTTTCGATCCTTAAAGTTTTATAAGTTTTCCGCAATTTAAAGTAACTCTGATTTATTTACAATTACGATACCAACTTATGGGTCATACTCTTAGGCCTTAGATGGGGGTGTGACACTCGAGCGGGTGTTTTACCATTGTCAGGCTTCCCATTTTTTACCAAGTGTCTGAGTTTTCCAGATTTCACAGCCGCCTCAATTTCATTTTTCAATGTTCTACACTCATTCGTATTATGACCAATGTCATCATGATACGAGCAATGCTTCTTAGCATCCAAGAATGACCTTCTTGTCAGTGGTTGTGGCTTTCTAAACTTTACATTCTCTGTAGTGAGAATTTCAGCGGGAGTCTTTGAAAGAGGAGTCCAATTGTTGGGACCTCGGTTTGATGGTCCCACTTTGTTCATGTTTCCTATGAGGGATCTGGTATCAAATGGTTTTGACGCGTCCACACTTGGCTGAAGTCTAGACCAGATAGGGCCTTTCGCCTGTCTATTAAGTCTCGGAGTTTGAAACTCGTCTTTAAATTTTTGCTTCGGGTTACCATTCCTCAAAGTTTTTTCAGTGTTAGCATACACCTTTGCCGCTGTCATAAGATCGTCCCACTCTTTTGGCATTCCATCTCTGCCAGTGAGGGTGCGGACTAGATCATCACACTTGACATTTTTGCGGAAGGCACCACGAAGCATGTCTTTACTTATCCCACCAATGTTCAAACTTTCATCGTTGAACCCGGTGATAAAATCTTCAATGGATTCGTTATCGCGGCGGACAACATCCAAAATTTCTGACTGGTCTCGTGTATGTTTCTTCTGCTGGCTGAACTGTTGAGAGAACTTTTTTACAAGGTCATCCCAGCTAGAGATTTGACCATCAGGCAACTTTTCAAACCATTCTCTCGCTGCCCCTGTCAATGTCAATGCGGACATATGACACCAATAAGGGAGTGTCCAACCATTGACACCACCTACTGCCACGAAGTTCTGGAGATGATCACTTGGATCAGTCATACCATTGTACTTGCCTACTAATGTAGGTATTTTAGCATTGACGGGGAAGGGTGCTGTGGCAATTGCTGCTATGAATTTTGATTTTTCGGCTAAGGCCGTCGGGCGATACGGTTTAGTGAAGTCCCGTTCGGCGTTACTATGGTACTCAGTGTGGCGGACTATGTCCTGCGGATGACTGCTTCTTGCTCGTGAGCTCATCCTACTATCACCGATATACATACTGTATTCTCCCGGTTGGTAAGTTGAGTCGTAACTGTCAAATTCTTCTAAGTAAGATGGCATCCGCATATGTATGCGAGGACGAGGGCGTAACCTCGGCAATTCTCCAAACTCTGGTTCCGTCTGTTGGCTGTAACAGATCTGACTTCCTCTAACTGTTGGTTGAGGAAAAGGAGATCTCCTGGTAGATTCCTCATAATTCAAAGTGCAAGCATGAAATCGTTCATCACGTTTTCTGCGCTCATATTCAGCCACCAAACTTTGTTGTTGTACTTGAAGCCACTCCTCGGGAGTTAACTTTCTAGATTTGGAATTACGCTGATGAGACCTTGCCATGTCAGAGTTGCCTGAATCATCTTCCAGATCTTGTACTGACTGGTTTCAGTGAGTCTCTTCTGTAATCCGTCTGAGATTACCCAAATTTGAACCTTCCGGTACCGAGCCACGTCCCATGTCTGTGGGAGTGGGACTGGTTGGTGTTGTAACATTTCCTAGGGTAAAACCCCAGGTGTTATGTCAATGATTCGTGACCCCGGAGATGTGACACGTTCAAGAGTACGGCCGCTTGGAGTCGTACGTGCAAAAACACTAAGACCCAGAGGTGCTTCTGTGTTAGTCATACGTGAATCAGGTGCGGGGTTTCCCGTCGGCCCTTCAGGAAGTTTACTCATATCAAACGAACCAAAAAACCAACGAAAACTATTGCTGTTCTAACACAAAACACGGATGACATCAATGAAGAAACACAGATCCAATCCCCGGGTATGGGTCCTGGATCTAGTGAGTCCACAGGGTAAGATACAATAATTACGACCAAGATATGAGTATAACTTCCCAAAGTCCAGTGACCGGAACCTGCAAAACAGACACCGTGAGTCTCGTTACAGGAAGGACAAGAGGGGGGGTCTTCCTGTAACCACCCTCCGGCGTGAGAATCAGTAACGTTCGCAATGAAGAAAGTACTGAAGTATAAAGACTAAGTGTAGTCAGGATATAGGTGAATGAATGAATAACTCATACCGTTTGACAAGGTATTTATAGCCGAAGGGTGTAGGAAGATGATTGGGGCAGCTGTCCTCTTCTAGAAGATCTTTGATAATCGTCTGGACGCGTGTCCTCTTGTGATAGGTTGAGCTATACGTCTCAGGTGTATGAGTATAACAACCTGGACACGTGTCGCCAAATGATAGGACGGATCGCACCCTGGCCATGTGCACGGTTATAACAACCAAGCCAGGTGTCATTTGTTAATTGGTTAGTATGTCACGTATTCCCCAAGTAAGAATCGTGAACCTTCTTCTAGAGAGTACTTGATTGGTGACAGCTGTCCCGCTGGCACTGTCTTCCGGTTGTTTAGGCGGACAAATGTCCTGTCTTGCGGATGACTTTTGAGGATGTCAGGATGCTTCCGGGCGTGTTATGAGGACGTTCCTCCTTTATCGTGATATGCGGGTGATCCATATGTCCCGCGGGTGGCTTATAAAAGCATTCCTTGTGACCCGCGGGTGGTACTTAAGGGTATTGGGTCTTTTTAGTACCCTATCTCCACAGGTTTTTTTTTCCATGAGAAAGCCCGGCCCTATATAATTACGGAGTATATCATACGTTACTGTTATTAAAATGTGAAAGAAGTGTTTTGATTTGATGTGTTTTTGCCCAACATGACCACAAATAATGAAGTGGTGATCGTTTTCTTTTGGACTTCTTTTTCAAGAAACAAAAAAGGAAAAGGGTGTTCTTTGTGGATGATAGAATTCAACCGACAACACACAAGAAACCAAAAATAAAAAAAGAAAAAAAAGGATGTTCTTTGTGCTCCTTTCTTTTGATGTTTTATGAAGGTGAAGAGGTAGGTCCCAGCAGAGCCCAGTTGGACCCACAGACTCACCTTGAAAAGGGACGTCTGCGCAGTTCAACCCGCAAGACTCCTTAAACGGACGTCTGCGCGGTTGAACCCGCAAGACTAAACTAAAGGAACGTCTGCGTAGAAACCAACTGGATCAGCAGGACCCACCACGCTCAGAGACGTGACGTCCTCACGTGCGGTACGCAAGCTGTCCCCGCAGGAAACGCCTCCCAATGGTTTCCAGGTACTCCGCCTGTTCCCGCAGTTACGGATACCGGCCATCAGGGAAGGCCACCCGCGCAGCATGGCTACACGCACAAGGCTTAACTCTCATAATAATTCAGCAGTCACCTGAAGAAGGAATGAGCAAGCCGGGAACATTCCCGCACAAAGGCGGGAGGGGGAATACTCCCGCCCAAATGAGCCAGTCCGTACGATACTGAGGATCTTTTACTGTACCTGACGAGGTATGGGCAAAAGATCTGTCCAAAGATACGACAGCTCATTGACAACAGTATGGCGAGCAGCATGCTCCTGTACTGTATGTCACTATTAGCCGCTACCTACTCACCAACTCCTGACATACCACGTGCCTAGCCTGTAGTTGGTGAAAAAGGATTAGTACACAGCAGGCCCGGTCACTATCAGCCGCTGCCTACTCACCAATTACCAGCATGGCACGTGCGTAGGCCACTGTTGGTTGAACAGGAATACTATTCAGCAGGCCACACATCCTTGGAAACTACCTTCGGCTATAAATACCACAAATGGTATGATCATCTCATCTTAACATATCTTATCATATTATACCTGATATCTGCTCTAGCAATCTCTTAATATACATTTATATTTAAAGAGCAATCTAGTCTGATTCTCACGCCGGAGGGTGGTCACAAGGAGGAACCCCCCCTTCTCAGTGACAAGCTCACGGTGTCTGTTTTGCAGGTTATCAGAAGAACCATCTTCTCCGGGTCTAAACCCTCGTGGGAAACATCTATCTAACCCCCAGGTTACCCGTAATCTGCCCGGGGTCCGGTTAGTGTTTCTTCAGAAGGTAAAAGATATTCATAGATATATAACTTACATTTGGTGGATACATCTTACTCGTTTTCTTAAGTGTATTTGATTTTATATACTTGAAGTTTTTTGTTCTAAGTATATGGTGATTATTATATGTCTTTATCGGTGATCATGAATTTAAAGCGGTTATAATAGTTTGATGATTTTTACCCTCGTTCTGATAGTTTTTCCAAGCTATAATTATTGTATCCCTTTTGCATTTAAAATAGTTCCCAAAATGTTTGCATAATCGAACGTACATTCAGTTGGGAAAGTTTTGTTAGACATAAATTATTTTCGCATTATCTGTTCACCATTGGTGATTAGGTCACGTTATTGTCCCATCAACCCCACCCCACCCCAATGGTGTTGCCTATTCTTCCCTTTCACTCTCGTTAAAGCCTTGCTGGAGACGGTGATGGCGCTCCTCTCTATGGTGGTGTAGTGGTTTTAATGAAGGACGGGGCCAAGGTGGGTTGGTTGTCGGTTGACACCCCTCAGCCCATTCAATGTCATCTTTAGGGATAACGAAATGAAGCTAGGGTTTCAGACCCCCACCTTCAAAGGCCTCAAATTTCCAAAACAAAACGATAATTACACATTTGTAATTTGAATTAAGATGTGCAATTTGAGTGTTATTTAAACTAAATCATGTCTAGAAATGTGTGAGAAACTGGATTACTTATACATTTACAAAAAATAATATCTTAATCTATTTAGAGTAAAAATAAGATAACTACTTTATAACAAAACCTCGTTTTTAAATATCGTTTTAGGCTAGCCCATCCACATTCACAAAGACTAATAAGGGGTACTTTTGAAATATAAATATATGATTAGAAAACTAATGAGACCCCACACACACAACATACACTTACACGGGTGTCACAACTCACATAGTTTGAATAATCAATAGTCTTTCCCACATGAGACTCCTGTCTTTATCCAGTCCTCCCTCGGTTACATATTATATTCACACTCCATTATAAAAATAACAAAACATATTAAATTTCACCCTCCACAATTTAATATGATATTAACGAAATTCGTTAATAGATCAACCCGTGTAGTGTAGATCACCGTGTAGCCTCAACTAGATCAACCATCATCATCCACTAACAACAACAACAAAATAACAACAACCACTAGCAATACAACAACATACACTTATTATGACGACGGTGGTACTACTACGGGCTCTAGCTACCGCCTCAATAGCTCAACTGCGACAGCTGATGCTTCGGTCTCATTGAAAACATCGTTATCCAGTCTCCGTAACTCGTTGCCGGAAAACACACATATATATGATATTAACGAAATTCGTCAAGCGACTAATATTTTTTTAGCGAAAAGGTCTTCGGCGGCGGCGTCGGTGCCGTCGTGGCGGTGTAGTTTGCGTGGGAAAGATGTGGTGGTGTTTCAACGGAAGTTTCGGCTGCCGATTCAGGTTAGTAAATAAAATACCAAACTGAATCAGAACCGAAATATCGGTTTTGGTTCGGTTTTGTGTTTTGTGACGACACGAAAAAACAAAACCAAACTGAAAAAAAAGTGTTTGTTGAATTATTTTTTTTATGATAAAAAGTAATTCAACAAGTCATTTATTAAATTCCGTGACAAACTATATGATATTTTATTAATCAAAAGTTTTTAAAAGAATATGATGCTCAATTTCTTAAAATTCCGTGCTGATATATTTTATTAAATATTAATTATAAGATTTTAATAAAAGAATATGATGCTCAATTTCTCAATTTCAATGTATCATGGGTCAAATTTCTTTTGTCTGAAAATTACTAGTTTAATTAGCAAAATCGAAAAATTGAATTGGACATAGGGATGGTAATAGATTGGGTTTAGGTATTCCCAAATCTATATCGATTATTAAACCCGTCCCAAATTGGTAATTACCCGCTGGGTTCCGGGTTTCCTAGCGGGGTTTGACAAAATACTCATCGGGTATGTCCGGCCGAAAATATGTTGGGTTTCTATCGGATTTTGACAATATGAAACTAATCATTTGCAAACAATGATTACCATAAAACTGAAATGTCTTAAATTATGTAGGGTATGACAGGTATATAATCGGGTAAATGGGTCAATATTATCGGGTAACCCGTTGGGTAATCGAGGATATTACAAATCTCAAACCCGTTCCAAACCCACAAAAAATTTCAAAACTAATCCCAAATCTATCCCAAACATTAATGGGTCGGTATTACCTGTCCCATTTATGTCAGGTTTCGGGTTTAATTGCCATATTTGGACCCAAAACTGAGAACCAAAATACCGAAAAATCCGAAACCGAACAAAATAAAAGACCAAAACTTTGGTTTTCGGTTCGGTTTTATACCCAAACCACACCACACACACCCCTAATCTGAGTTTGATAAGTCATAGGTTGTCACAGTCTCCAAGAATTACAAATTAAAATTTTGCGCCTTAACTAAAAATACGTTTTCTTATTAGTTGTAAACTATTAAATTTATAGACTTAAACAATTGATTAATTGAGTTTAAACATTTATATTAAATGTATAAACATTTTAAAAATATATATATAATATAAACTTTGATGTCCAGTTTATTCAGTTTCTTGTATTTTGGTTACAATTGTTTAACGTTAGTCTTGTTATAACTTGCTATATTCAGGAATCTGAGTTACGTGACAACTTATCAGTTATATACAGAAGTCATCACGTAACAGTTATTAAGCTCGTTGGCGCGTCGATTTCCGGCGATTATATTTACCTAGCGTACGATTTCGTCTCGGGTGGAAACTTATCAGACTGTTTACGTAACAAACGAAATCCGGATTTCACGGTGTTGTCCACATGGATGTCACGAATGCAGATCGCGACGGATTTAGCTTCGGGTTTGGATTATATACATAACAATGCGGGGTTAAAGGTTAACTTGGTGCATAAGTATGTGAAGTCGAGTAGTGTCATTGTTACCGAACCGTCATTTTTTGCGAAGATTTGTCATTTTGGTGCGGCCGAGTTGTGTGGCGAGACGGTTGTGGAACGGAAAGCTGTGGAGCGAGTTGGAGACGGTGAGATTGTGGAAGTTGAAGCGGAAGAGATGAAGAAATTGACGAGGTCCGGAAGTCGGACCGTGCAGTTTGAAGGGGTGAACGGGTACATGGCGCAGGAGTTTAAGGGTTTTGCGACGCAGAAGTCGGATGTGTACGCGTTTGGGGTTGTGGTTTTGGAGTTGTTGTCTGGTGAAGAGCCTGTGAAGTACAGGTACAAATTGTGGTTCGGTTTGGTTTGGTTTTTATCTTTAATCATAAAATATAACCGAACTTTGGTTTTGGTTTGGTTTAATTATTTACTAAAAAAGAATCGCTGGCATAGTAAGACACGACTACATGTGGTGCTAGACATGGGCATAAGTTGATAAGTAATCATTTGTTTATTTTTTTCGAACACGAAAACGAGCCTGATTAATACATGTTAACACGACACGACATGTTTTGAAACTTTTTTAAGGACATGATAAACAATCCATGTCTTATTTGAAACAAAACCTATTAAAGTCTTCACGAATAAATAATGTACTTTAATAAAATATATATTGTATTTTTTTTGAATTTAAACTAGTTAATAATTGGTTAATAAATTTTTGTTAGGACTTAGGACACAATTATCAACTAGTCGATCTGTTTAAGACGAAACTTGTTAATCTCAAGCCTAAACCCGTTAATATTCGTTTTGTGTTAACATGTTTGTGTTAGAAGTTGCGAGTCATGTCTATGCTCAAACCACATATATACATATATTCATCTCGACATAAGCATATCATAGTTTTTTTCGGTTCGTTAATGTTCTATGGGAAGCCTTTTAATTCTTTATCCATTAAACCATAACCATAACAATTAGTTAATCAAATAACCTTAACCATAACCGTCGGGTAATCTTGGTTATCAGTTAATTCGATTCAATAGTAGTCTAGTTATCGACAAACTTCGCTTAATGGTTAATGTTTGCTCACCCCTAGGTACGACAAGGAGACGGGGACTCATGTGAAAACATTAGTCGTGGAGACCGCTAGGTACGCAGTGGGCGGAGAGGAGTCAGAAACCGAAGGGAGGCTGCGACGGTGGGTGGATAGGCGTTAAAGGACTCGTTTCCGGTGGTGGTAGCCGAGAAGTTGACCCGAATAGCATTGGATTGTGTTGAAGAGGATCCGAATAAGAGACCCAATATGAGCCGGGTGTCGGTTAAGATATCCAAGCTTTACTTGGACTCTAATAAATGGGCGGGTACGTTTCGGGTACCTAATGACTTTACTTCATCTTTTGCACCTAGGTGACGTCATGGTCACGTTTACATAGGTTATTATTTATTTAGACTTGATTGATTAAGGTGTTTATTTTACTACGTTTGATTAAATCTAATCTCCATTGAGAGTTTTAACGTGTGAAGTAAGTGTAATGAGACGAGTATTGACAATTGACACAATCTTTCAATTGTAAATCATTTTTCGTATCAAATGTAGTATCTGTCAGTTAGTTAGACATCTGTTATACGGTTATATCCGTTGGTTTATTAAATTACCCGGTAGGATTATAAGGTATGTTAGTTACTATTTGAATTTTGATATTATTTTACCGCTATTAAAAAACTACAAATATGAAATTATAAAGTAAGCTAGTAGATTACTCTTTCATCCGATTATAAAGGACATGTATTAGGGACATGTATACTTCGGATAATCGAGCCGGATGTTACCTAATATATTACTTGTCCAATTCTGGCACATTTTTTAAAGGCACTCATATACCTGAATACTCATGGGCAAATCGTATTGAGGGCCACAGATACCCCTGTTTTTTCATGCATTACTGTAAATTAACCCGTTTTTCGCCCGAAAATATGTACACATAGTGTAAATTTACCCGTTTTCGGCCAAAAATTTGAGTCTCCCCGCATTTTTGTTCAAGCTTCGGCACTTGGAATACTTGTTTTGAATGTGTGGGTTTATCCTTTTGGGTTCGGGTTTCTTTGCCTATATGGATGAGTATGTTTTTTTATATTTGATGTTTAAATTATAGTTTAATACAACAAAATGGACATGTAATCATTTTGAAAAAACTCAAGTTAGGCGATTGATTGTGGCCAAAAAGTGACTACGACGTTTGATACTATTTTCTATGATTGTAACGATGAAAGTTAAGTTTGTGATCTAATACTACAGTGGTTATCTGTACTTGACACGACTTTGACTTTTGACTCTTTGGTGGATTATATGGATATTTTTATTTTCTAACCTAATTACGGTTTCGATTAAACACAAATAAAATAAACGTGCTAAATGTGAGAATCAAGTATAGTAATTATATATACAAATAGAGTAAATTATGTAATTACATCATGAAGTAATAGTTACTCTGATGTAATTACATAATTACTCTACTTGTGTATATATAATTGTTATACTTGATTATCACGTTTAACGCGTTAATTTCATATGTAGTTTCCCCCACCTAATTAGTAGTTCAGGTCTTGAATTTTTTAGCTAAACCTTAAGCCCAACAGTTAATTAGGGTTGACAGTTTGGGCTAAACCTTAAAGCCTAACTAAAGTATTTTTATGTTGGTTTAAAAAAGTTCTCATGTTGTTTACTTGTTTTCATAGAAGATTAGAAGATATAGCACAAGTGCATTTCTCTTTTTTTTCGCCTATATCTTCTAAAATACGATGGTTCTATAAACATATTCAATTATGTTAACGATCTAAATCTTTGAATAAACACGTCCAACCCCGACACAAAACATCATTTTCACATAACCAAGAAGCAAGTGCTCTAGCGATGCCCAAGTGACTTTCACTAGGGGAGGTGGCTAGTTCGAGTCTCGTTTATGACAAAATGTTATTGGCGAGCCAATAGATTTGTCACAGTATGCTTTCGGGCGGTGGGGTTCTCTTGAAATTGGTGAGGGACTTTGTAGGTCGTTAAATAAAATTAGAAGCAAGCAAGAACCGATGATGAATCCTTCAAGGAAGCAATTAGAATGGCATTTTCAAACAAACAAGGGTCTGACCCTCTGACCCACTAAGCATTAGGCCCAACCCAAAGGTTCAAGAATCTTGAAGGGTATACTGAATCTTAGGTCTTTTTACATATTTAATCGTGTCAAGTGTTAAATGTTCATGGTAGCAACTAGCAAATACTCAAGTGTGTTAATCATCAACTATGATTTAAAAGAAATCTTTATTTTTTCCATTTTAATTTATATTGTTTTGAGTCATTATAACTTGACACCATAGTTAACTCACAAATAATCAAATAAACGACTGAAAATAGGCTATTAATGTATTTTATCGCACTAAGACCATCCATAACGGATTGCACAAAAGACGGATTTTTCACTCTCCTCACTTGTCTCTCTCTTCCACATCGATAATATTAAGTCAAACAAAACTCAAGTTGGAAATTAGTCCCACATCTTAGGTAAGTCGGGGCATAACCCATAATAACCTGAACAACACCAAACCATCAGTCGGCAACTCAGAAACCCGTAAATCTAATTAGATTACTTTAAAAGGAAAATTTGGGAATAATAACCCATTTATATCAAGTAAACTTCACTAACACAAAACAATACAAGTACATATTGTGGTCCTACAAAAACAACTTCCTTCCTAAATGGGACCGTTTACCATTAACCCTCAAAAGTCAACTCTTCTTTACAAGAGTCAATATATAACATAACACAACACATTAGTTAAACTTAATCATCTTCAACTTGCATCAAAACTCACATTATATATTAGTCCCACACCTTAGGAAGGTCAGGGCGTAACCCATCAAAACCCGAATAACACCAAATCACGACAACTCATAAACCCGTAAATCTAATTAGATTCGATTCTTACAAAATGAAAATTTGGGCATAACAAGTTAACAACCCATATATCATATATATCAAGTACACAATCAACCTTAACACAAAACATACATGATACAAGTACATATTGTGGTCCTACAAAAACTACCATTTACCCTTAATAGTCAACTCCTCACTTACAAAAGTCAACAACACAACATTAGTAAATCTTTGTTAAAACATAATAACATTAATCATCTTCAACTTGCATCAACAAAGAAGTAAACGACATGTTGGGAAACAAATCCAACTCCGGCACGCCACGTGTATCCTCCACCACCACCGTCTGGGACCCACCATCAGCAACCGACGGCGGAAACAACGATGGGTCAACGTGGTTTAACAGCCAGTCAATGGTTTGACCATCAGTTTTGTGACCAAGTTCTCTAGTGAGTTGGAATATCCTGGCGGCACACATCACCGGAACCCTGACTCTCCGGCCTCGGCCGTTGACTTTTGAGTGGTGGGGTTTCTTCTTTACGGTGGTGGATGGGCCCACTTGGTGGTGGTTGTTGGTGGAGGATGACGGCGGTGGTGGTTGTGGGTCCATGGTGTGTTTTTTTTAGGGTTTGAAAAGGGGTGTGGAGGATTTGGGTTTATTAATGTTTGTGTTTGTGGCACAATTTTTGAATTTTGAAATGTTTTGGGCTTTCTTTTGGAGATTAAATGTGAGTTAATTAGGATTAGTTACAAAATATATAATTTAGATAATTTTTTTAGGACAATTGGTTTTTAAATAATCTTGAAACGTTCGGATTTTACACTTGGCTGGTGGCGGTTCCAACTAAATATGCATTTGTTTCCAACAGTTCGCGATTAGTGAATGGTTAACTTCGTTAGTATGATATTTACGTAGCAAGCCTAGTTACTTTCCATGTAATCAGGCCAAATGGATCTTTTTTTGATAATTAGGTATGCCATGTAAGTATCATACTAACGAAGTTAATTATCCGTTAGTCGCGAATTGTTGGAAAGAAAATACATCTTTAGTTGAGACCGTCATCAGTCAAATGTGAAGCAGGTCATATTTAAGATTAATTAAAACCAATTTTCCTTTACGTCTGATTTTTATTTTATCAGGGACGACCCTATGGGGGGGCTGGGTGGTCGACGGCCACCGATCCAACACCTCTCTAGAAAATTTTTGTTTAAAAAAATTTATATCTATTTTTTTGAAAACAATAAGTATATTTAATGTTTAAACTCAATAATATAAAAAATAACTTGGCATTGTGGCAAAAGAATATGACTTCCAATCAAAATGTTATGGGTTACAATCTCATGTGAGACATGTTGAAGCTTTTTTTATACAAAAAAATTTTACACAACGCAAATCATAACTAATTATGTTCATTCAAAAATTAAATTGTTTAAACCCAACAAAATACTCATTTTATTTAAGAACTAAAATAATTTTTACCTTCTGAGAGCCGGCCCTGAATTTTAGTATAATAAATCTAAGTGCATAACCCTTGAATGGGTTCATGAACCAAATTGAGAGCTCGATACAGCCTTAACCTTAACCTTAACCTTAACCTTAACCTTAACCTTAACCATGCATACATAATTGTTGTGTCCACTATACATATTTACAAAAAATAATACGCTTTAAATGTGTACACAAATCAATTCTTGTAAATATCAACATAGGTGTTAATTCAGAATACCATGTTACATGTTACTCTAGTCACTGACTATAACCTATATTACATGTTACTCTAAGATACAACTTTAGAAGAAAAAAAAACATATCAAACATTCAAACATGTATAAATAACACGCATTTCAACTTTTGTAAACAAATATGGTAAAACACGGTTTTATTACAACTAAATAAACCCTTTTAATTGTGCGTGTGTAGCCAATGTTGATTACTTACTAAAACCTTCTTATATAGACACCAAACATCTATATAAATTAAGGATGGTTGCTCACAATCATAAGGGGGGCGAGTTGTTTATGTATTGCTACAAAGATCATGAAACAGAGCTTGGGTCTCTATAACGGTGAATATGGAGAGTCTCTTATGGTTTAGAGTAGCCTTGATGGTCGTGTTATAATGTTCTCTTGCAAACACCATAGTCATTATGGCGCTGAGCCCAAAGGAAAACCTAAATGTTTGGACATATATGTTCCAACCCATGCATGAAACGTGTCTTACGCAACTCATCACTTGTGTCTTGGAGTAGTTTCAAGTATATCACGCGTTTAATACAGGATTCTCAAAGGAATTTTTAAACATAACTCTTGCATATATAGTGGTATTAACTATTAAGTTTATTAAAAACAAGCTTAGGTATCTTTTACATGTAATGTATCTAAACTATATATAAAATATGAGTGATGGGCAAGGTTAAGAGTATCATTTTAAGAATTTTACAACTCATAAATCATGTAGTGCAACTTTAAATAAGGGCATTATAGTCTTTGCAAACATAAGTAACTGGTTAAACAATTTAGTTTCAAAAGATATTTACAATAATAGTCATTTAACTTTAATCAATTTGTGTAAACTTATTGTAATGTTACAAATTTACCCCTTCTTTTAAACCAACTACCCCGACGATTTTTTAACGGCCGTAACTTTTTCACACAGCAATATTTTTTATCAAACAATATACCATAAAAACAAGCATTTTATTCTCTTTAATTTGAGTATGGTATTGTTATACTTTTTTATTTTAAAATGTTAACATATTACGTGATACCAGTAATGACCAACAATAGATCGGGTCATGTGAGCTCGGATCATGTGTCGGACCGGATTAGGGTCTGAACGAGTCGATACAAAAAAAATAATAATTTGGTTCAGGTCGGGTCGGTATAGGTTTCAGGTTGAAAGTGGTCAGCTCATAACCAATTCGGGTTTGAACAATGCCATGTAGGAACGGGATTCGGCTTAAAATAAGTTGGTTTAAGAAATGATTTAATTGGAATTTTTGTATATTTCAATTCTGCTTCTTGATTTTCGGCACTGGTTACGTGCATTCATGCATTAGTTACACGGATGACATTGTTTACACGTGCCACGACCGATCAATGCGTGTATTGTGCCACATAACGAGCGTAAGGCAACCGGTTACGTGTTCGATTGTGTTTGTGCACGCCTCCCCGCTGCATCGCGCGGGCACCCATCTAGTATTTTTATTATATATGAGATTTGTACATATAAATTATGTTATTTATAATTTAATTGATGGTAAAGAAGTTACATAAGATACAAATAAAAAAAAATAATATGAGTGGCTTATACAATGCATAAAACTAATGGTTTTGCATTCGATTTCACTATCGTATTTGAGAGTTTCAGACCTTCAGTTATCTAATGTAACGTATTCAATTATTTTTATGATGTGAAGAGTAACATACAAAAATCACTAATCGCTTAATATCTGCATGGTACATGTTGAGCCCAAAGTATAGTGTATGGGCTAGAAACAATATTCGAATCTGGCCCATTAAATAGTAATCAATAATAATATTACCGAAAATATGAGCAATCGGTGTAGGATTCTAGGATGTGAGCGGATTCTTTCAATCGTGTGCTAACTATTTTTTTATTAAGATTAAAAAAAAAGTTTACTCCATGATTCCTTTTATTACTAATGTCTCGACACGAAAGACTTGTAGCCTAGCAAGTAGCAAAATCAATAAAGATAGGAGATGTGTGCCCCGTCTAGTGATTGATGGTTTTAATCTTATGGTGTAAATAATTTTAGTTAAAAAAAGGTTGAAATGGTTTAGGGTACATGAACTTCAAATGAGTAGCGTCACCAATTCGGATAGATTTTGGTTGTTGAGGGCAAAACTTAGGTGACAATGAATGATTGAAAGGAGCACGCCCACCTCCCTTAGAAAAGCCATTCATCGCTCAATTTGCGATTCTTGAAAACTGAATAAAGATTCATTGGGTCACTTGACATAACATCCTAAAGTAGATGTGCATAAATTGGGTTTTTAAAATACCCGGGTTCAGGTATGGAATCGGGTTCGGGTATGACCGGGTATCGAAAAACCGGGTATTGGCAATACTCGAGTCGGGTTCGGCGCCCGGTATTGCCTCTAAAAACCATACCCTATGTATCGGGTTCGGGTCAGGTATAGAACTGAGTATTTAAATTATACAATATTTTCGGGTTTTGAAAAATAAATACTCTATGTTCAGGGTTTTTTTTTCGGGCATTTTTTGTGTATATATTGGATTTTTTAAGGGGTCACACTTTTTAAGGGTATTTTTAGGGTAATTTCGAGTATTTTTGAAAAACCGGTTTCAGGTATTGGAAAAACACGGTTCCGGGTATTTTTCGAGTATTACCGGATACAAATCGGGTCCAGTACGGATTTTGGTACTGAAATGCATACCCTACGGGTAAGGTCGGTTACTGGTTCGGGTATTAAAAACCCGGGTATAATAAACGGGTTCTGGGTTTTTTTGAGGTTCGATTTCAGGTTCAGGTTTTTTTTACACCTCTATCCTAAAGATCCTAAAGAGCATGTTGACTGTTGAGCCTAAAGTCTAATAAATGGGCTAGTAGCAATATTTCATAGCTGGCCCATTAAATAACATTAATTCAATAATAATACCAGAAAATGTTGAGTTGAAAAAATTAAAAAAAGGGTAAGATGTGATGTGAGCAGTCGGACCCCTTGAGTCGTTTGCTTGCTATTTAAAAAAAATGATGATTTTTTAATTAAACCATTCTGTCTACCGGGCAAAAACTGCCTCACATAGTTATTAAATTGAATGCTTTTTAAATAATAGTTAATGTCGATTCAATAATGCATCATTTACAACTAAAAAAACACTATAGATTATTCTATATTTTAGAATCTTCGTGTATCTTGCTGGATTTGACTATTGAGTATATGCTGTTTACTAAATTAATAAAATTTTAACATTTACAGAAGACTATGGAAACACAATAAATAAATAGTAATGTTATAGAACACAATTCTATTATAAAACAAGTCATTTTCTTGCACGTATTTAAAAAAACATGGAGATTAATAAAACACCATTTAGAGTAAGATTGTTAGTTTAATACCTTTAAATCTCTTGCGTTTCTAGTAACATACGGTTATTTAACGCTCAAAATATATGCGCAACCACTCTAGGGATTAAAAGGTGACGATTGAGTAAACAATTGAGGCCAAATGACTGAATTCCAAAAACTGTTAGAGCTAAAGGCGTAATTTTCGTTTACAAGAGCCGTCTTCGTAATTTACTCTAAAAGAACGATAATGTTTACACCAAGATTTGTTTCGGTCTAACCCTACTAGGGGTGTTCATAGGGTTTTTCGGGCTTTTGGCTAAGAAAAACTGACCCTATAAGCGACCCATATAAACTCGGGGTAGTCGGGTTTGGGCTAGTTCGAGTTGGGTTTTTCGGTTTTTGGGCTTAAATGAAAAATTAAAAAAAAAACTATTCACAAAATATCATCATGCCACTAAATAAATATCATAAAATTTCAAATATCATATGATAATGTTCAAAAGTTCAAAAACTAACTATATCAATACTATATATAATGCACAAATGAAGGGTAAATTAAGACACTTAGATTAAGGGATTTACAACAAAATATGCATGAGGTACAACATTAATAAGGGGCACAAATGTCATTATAACATCAAATCTCACGAGTGTCTTCAAAATAATTACAAGTTTCATCCCTTAAAATTACACAATTGGTCCATGGTCTTTTACATATATATTATTTTATTTTCATTTTTAACCCAACTACCCCCACGGTTTTTAAACGGTCATAACTTTTTCATACGTTAATATTTTTTAAAATAAATGGCATCATAAAAATGAGCATTTTATTATCTTTAATTTGATTATCATATTGCTATAGTTTTCGAAGTAAAAAAAATTATGCAAAAGTGTGTCCGGTTTGCTTTTGATGGTTTTTTAATTAAACAATGAGTCCACTTTACATGTTTTTTTTGTCGTTAAAAACCAAAACTAAACTGTTTCTAAATAAAACCCAACTAAACCGAACCATTACCAATGATTATGTTTTGATTTAGTTTGTACTTTGATAAAAAATTGAGTTTAAAAATTTAAAACAAGAATTATAATCTGCATATATCTTCACTTCAAACTAATCATCAACTAATACATTATTAAGAGAATCATACTATGAACAAATATAACTTTGGTCATATAAATAATAACCTTATTAGAATAAATAGAATGCGAAATCATAACAAGAACAAAGATTATAAAAAACCATACTGGAAATTTGATTAAATTAAAGTTGTAATAGACGAGTTTGCTCGTATTAAATAAAACTTTGGTTAACTATATTTTAACTATGTCTAATATATATTATTTCTCATACTAAATAAGTAAATAATTAGCATTTCAATATGTACGGTCAGCTCCGGTTTCAACCGTGAAACCAAACTGGTGAACCGTCTCGTAGTTTCAAACAAAATAATGAACACCAAAAAATTTGTTACATGATTATCAAAGTATGTGTTTCCAGTTTCCCGCTGCATCGCGCGGACACTCTTCTAGTAAAACATAATATTCCAAACCAAAATGCATCTGAAAAGAAAAGACACTAAATGTTCGGGGTTTTTTTGGGTTTTGTGTTTCGGGTTGTTTCAAGTCGGGTTATTCAGGTTTTTTGTTGAGAAAAAGTGACCCATCAACAGACCCATAAGAGGTTCGGGTTCGGGTTAATCGAGTATTGTCTAATTCGGGTTTAGATGGCTTTGGATCGGGTTCAATATTCAAGCACGGTTAAAAAACACACCCCTAACCCTGGCTACCGCGGCTAGGCTTCATTGGGTTTCAAAAATCACACATCGAAGAACGATAACTTTGTTTTCAGTAAGATCGGTTTTGTCATTCAAAAAGGATGGCGGTGCAGCTTGTTGCTCGTTAACCTACCTCGCTATTGTAGTTAGATATTTTTTAGTTAAAATGAAATATTGGATGCTTACTTTTCAATATTCTCTAGTCTACATCGGGCCAAAAGTGCCTCACATAATATCAAAATGAGTGTTATTTATAAAAATATATTAATGCCATACAATAATGCGTTTTTTATTACTGAAAATGCACTAAAAGAATATCCTATACTTTAGAAATTAGAATCATCGACTATTGTATTAGGTAAAGAATTTGACTATTGACTTATTGAGTGCATATTTTCCTATTTAATTAATAAACTTTGTACATTCATAGAAGTAACCGAAAAAAACACAACATATAAGTTTGTTTTAAGAAACTGTATCTAAAATTATTTTTGAACGGTTAATTAACACACTTACCATATTAATCCTACTTTACATTTGCATTTTCGTTCACCGTTGAACACTTGAACGTGAACCTGAACCTGAACCTCGACTATATAAGAAAAGACACATTTTCTACGCATTTTGGTACCGCATGATCACACATTTTCTACATATATATCTTGAATTCACATTATTACATTCCCTTTGATAGCTCAACGTTTATGTTAAGGAAACTTGTGAAAACACTTTGTGTCACAGTCTAGACAAATTAACATGAAAACAACCTCTTGGCTGACCTCCATTAATTCATTCAACTGGTTCACTGTTATTAATAATTATGCCATCTTATTTGACTTAATTATTAACAAGGAAAAGGTAAAGTGTATCAAAATTATATTTATTTGTAACCACACATCCCATGGCAAAGGGGCGAATTTCTCAACCAATCAATCACTTGTGACGAGTCAATTATTCGGTCAAAGATGTATCTACATATGTTTTTGTGGCTTCGAGAGCACAGTCGTGGTGTTTGCAAGACCATATTCTTCGGGGCTGTGATATTTATGGGTTGGACTCTGATTATGGGTGTGCGATGGATCGTTTACGTACTTCACTTCCAGATTTTGATCTTAGCGGGTTCTCTAATAAGGACACCGCCCCCCTAAAGCCCAAAATGTTGTGGCGAGTGCCTTATTTAGTGGAATCGTCAAGAGTTTAGAAGTGAAGTTTGATCTATCCCCTCGCCAAAAGGCGGTGTTTGAATGCCTTCGGGCTCCTCGGGCTCAGGATTTTCTGACGGCCATCCCCATTGAAGGATTAGACCAACGTATGTCGGGTTTGGAGTATCGGGCTATCCTTAAGTACCGGTTAATGATCCCTATTTTCCCGACTGATGAACCTTGCCCAATTTGTCGCAAGGTCTGTTTGGATTCTTTTGGTGACCATGCGGTGCATTGCAAAGAATTGCGTGGCTTTAAATACAGACATGATTTGGTTAGGGACATTCTGTGTGATGTTCTTAAACGGGCAGAGATTTCTGCTAAAAAGGAGGCCCCTGTTAACTTTCTCACGGATCCTCTTGAAGGGAGGTCTACTTTACGACCAACTGATATTCTTGTGTTCGGGTTGGCAGGGGGGAAACACGCTTGTGTGGATATTACAGGAGTGTCTTCTCTTGTTGGGCTCAGGGATCGTGGGTTTGTTGTGGGTCAGGCTGCGTTGAAGGTTGAATCGGGCAAAGTTGTTAAACACGAGAAAGCTTGTTTAGATAATCAACATGTCTTTCTACCATTTGCCTTTGATACATTTGGTTTTCTGGCCCAAGAGGCTGTGAAATTTTTGAGTAGGGTTCAGCGCGTCGTACTCGGAACCACTTCAGCTTCTAGGTCCCAAAGCTTCGTTTTTAGGAGGATTGGTTTTGCTATTCAAAAAGGGGTTGCGGCGCAACTTGTTGCCCGTTTTCCTGCCAATTTATTGCAATCGTTTATAGTAAATTAATGTTGAAATTGAATTTTACTTAATCAATTAATACCGACTGAATTCGTGTTAACTTCGAATAAACATTATTTTATATATGTTACCTTTTGTGTTATAAGCTATATATGCTTACTAATTTATTTTTCATATATAGTGCCGGTACTCGGTACGCACTAAACCAATATCATATGAATTTGCATCGTTTTGATCATAAGTTTTACATGCGTGAATACTGTTTCAGGCGTTCACATATTTATTTTTCTTATTTAATATCGATGTCGTGACGAACTTAATCAAAACCGATCGAGTTTGCGTCAAGTCACCTAGTTTAGCATTTAATTTATTCCAATAACGATATCACATATTCACCATAGTTCCAAACCACTTATAGCACATTTCGCTTGAAAATATCACTTAGTATCATTTATTAATATTTTCTTTCTTGTCACACTGAAAACGTGAGAACGAGCCTTAATAAATTAGATTAATTAAATTATTTATAGTTATTAACACTTTCCTTTAAATAAAATAAATGTCAAAAGCACACATTGAATATAAGCTTAAAATGTCAACTAAAATATCTACTTTTTTTGAAAATAAGACATCTAAAGCATACAAACAAAAGGATGAATCTGATTTTCCTTAAATGATAAAAAGTCCCCCATTGCATAAAGTCTTTAGTCTTCAAAATTATGCACGCACCTGGTCCAATTGATTTTATTATCACTATTAAGAATTAAATATTTAAAATCAATTCTATGAAAGTATTGTTTGGAAAATATATAAGACTTAAGGAATCATAATTTGATTGAATTTGAACAAAACCATGATAAATTACACTATACTTATAATTATGTTTCACATCATGCATGTATGATGCACTATAAACAAACGACGGTAAAGTACATTAAACATATTAATCCTAAACATGAACGCATAAAACAAATTTGTAAGCTTCGTAAAGCAAAGTAGACAATATTTGATATAATGATGTACAAGTGAGTAGATGTTACATTAAAACCTCTTTAAAGAGTGCTATTAGCTGAAACACTTTGACAAACTAATTTTATTTCACCAATAACTTATTGATCACATACATTAGATTTATATATTAATAAGCAGTTAATTAATATAATTAATAAAACCACATAAAATGTTGCAAACATATTTGATGGATCAAAGAGTATTTATTAATATACATATATATACACATTGGAATCATTTTTTACTAAGATTGGCAATATAATTCTAGAAGGAGAATAAATATTAATATTTATAAAACCTTTATTTTCCATTATTATATATTTTTGTTTATAGATACTTAATTTGTTCTCAAGTTTTCATATTTGTTTATAGATTACCTTATAGTTACAATATTTTCTACTTTGTATATTCACTCTCATTTAATGTAGAAGAAAACTCTGAATTTGTAAACTGTAATTTAATATTTAAATATTTATATTATTATTATTATAATTATAAATGGTAAAAAACCGTACAACAACGTTGTTGTGTTATCCTTTGGGACATACCATAGGGCTAAACATCGTTGTATTAATCGGATGCGGCAAATAGGATTCTTTGTAAATAACCCTCCCCAGTTGTCATTCGTCAATGCTTCAAAAATCAAACTTCATACCCTAATATATGAAAATGACCAAAATATCCTTTTTAATCATCATAACTTTTAAAATGTCCATTGAAATCACACGGTTTTTATTATGTCTAGCTCAAAACCAATTGGACCGTCTAGTTATTCTATCCTAACGATCGAGCGTCACATGTCAAGAATGTTTCCCGTGCAGCCGCCTTTTTTTCTGACTGCCGAACAAAAATGTTCTCATTGTCGTCCGGTTATTTCAAAACCAGGCGTAAGGTGGACTTCTCTATGCTTCGGGTAGTCTTTTTCTAGGCGGCTAGCTACTAGATTAATCTAGGCACTGCCTAGTTTTATAAAATCTACCCGACGCCAAGAATATTCTGACGCTCAGTCATTGAAATAGAATAACTATGACATCTGTCTAGTTTTGAGTTAGAGGCTGTTTGGTAGCCATTTAACGGCCATTAAAAGGCTACCAAACATCCACTTTAGACAATAAAAATGGTGATATTTGAATAAACATTTTAAATAATCATAACCAAAATGGATATTTTGGTCATTTCCTCCTAATTTATACTAATATACTATACGCATTAAATGTGGTGATCCATGCATATGGTTTTGCCTATTTAAACACTTGCCACTTTGCTTCAATAACATATCCCAGATTCAAAACACAATAATAATATCATTTCCCAACTTTTAACATCCCAAACAATGCCTGAGATTCAAGGATCTCCGGGGAGTTCAATGCACGGAGTCACGGGACGCGAGCCAGTGCTCGCGTTCTCCGTTGCATCTCCAATGATGCCAACCGACACCACCGCGAAGTTCAAACTACCCGTAGACTCGGAACACAAGGCTAAAGTGTTCAAACTCTTCTCATTAGCAAACCCTCACATGTTAACCTTCCATCTCTCATGGCTCTCATTTTTCACAACCTTTGTGTCCACTTTCGCAGCCGCGCCCCTTGTCCCCATCATTCGGGACAACCTTAATCTAACCAAATCTGATATTGGCAACGCGGGTGTGGCATCCGTGTCAGGGAGTATATTCTCTAGGCTTGTGATGGGTGCAGTTTGCGACATGTTGGGGCCACGCTACGGGTGCGCATTTCTCATAATGTTATCCGCCCCAACCGTGTTTTGCATGTCGTTTGTTGAGAACGCGAGTGGGTACATCGCGGTGAGGTTCATGATCGGGTTCTCGTTGGCGACATTCGTGTCGTGTCAGTATTGGATGAGTACTATGTTTAATGGGAAGATCATAGGGCTTGTGAATGGGACGGCGGCCGGTTGGGGAAACATGGGCGGTGGTGCGACTCAATTGTTGATGCCGGTGTTGTTCGAGATTATTAAGAAGGCGGGTGCGACGCCATTCACCGCGTGGCGGATTGCATTCTTTGTTCCCGGGTGGCTTAATGTTATTATGGGGATATTGGTGTTAACTCTAGGACAAGATTTGCCTGATGGTAATCTTGGTGCACTTCAGAAGAAAGGTGATGTTGCAAAAGATAAATTTGGAAAGGTATGTTGATTATTACTTATTAGTCACATTAATTTGTTTGTTTATGATTCAAATATTGATTTAGTGTTTATTATTATTTGATTGTGATGTTTTAATTTGTAGGTGTTATGGTATGCTGTGACAAACTATAGAACTTGGATCTTTGTACTTCTTTATGGTTACTCTATGGGTGTTGAATTAACCATTGATAATGTTATTGCTGAGTACTTCTATGACAGGTTTGTTTTCATTTTATATTTGTAAATCTTGGGAGTGTAAATGAGTCGAGTCGTTCATGAGCTTTGATTGATAAAAGCTTGAAACAAGCCGAGTTTTTTCGAGTTCAAGCCAAGTACGAGCCTCAAACAAAGATCATTTAGTTATCGAACTCGAGCTCGAGCCTTGTTTAGCAAGCTCGTCGAGCCTTGATGACCTTGTGTATGTATTTTTAAGTTTAAACTGTTTTGGACATCTATTGATTAACTTTACAATGCACTGCCGAGCTTAGGCTCGGTTAAGATTTTTTTTTCAAAACATATAAAAACAATATAAGAATGTAGAGAAAAGATGCAATACAATAATTGTTTAACGTATAGAATACTTAATTTTTATAAAATCAATCCATGAAATCACATCACAAGATCTCGAAATCGTCGATATATATCCAATTAATCATTGGTTCACCGAAATAAACAGTTTTGGATCGTTAATCGATCAATTTTTTACTTTTCTTCACGAAAACCATTTTTGAGCGTTTTAGGTTTTTGGTTAGGTTTTGAGCGTTTTAGTATTTTTGCCTTTGTTTTTTTTTTTTGCCTTTGAGCATCTCGCGTACCTATCATACGTTAAGGCATTATTGTACAGTATATCGACCCTAAGAATGTATATATATACAATAATTAATAAATAATAAACCAGTCAAGTTCGAGTTTGAAAAAACAACTCACAAGTAAAGCTCGAGCTTTACAAAAAGAGCTTGAAACAAGTCGTGCTGGAGTTCAAGATCTTGTAAGTCAAAAATGAGCCATGCCCGAACCTAGTAGAGCTCGGGCTCGACTCGACTTGGCTCATTTACACCCCTAGACTAGACTCTAGAGTCTTTTTTTTCCTAGAACCCCAACGAATCATAAATATTCTCATGGGCTGCTATGTTAATCATATATTTTGGTTAATTTTTGTTTTATGATTCTAGATTTGATCTAAAGCTTCACCTTGCTGGAATAATCGCGGCCACATTCGGGATGGCAAACATCGTGGCACGACCATTTGGCGGATTCACATCCGATTTCATGGCCAAAAGGTTTGGAATGCGTGGGCGTCTTTGGAACCTATGGCTCCTCCAGACCGCAGGAGGGATATTCTGCCTATGCCTCGGTCTAGTTAACTCGTTACCATTAGCCATTACATTTATGATCCTTTTCTCAATTGGTGCACAAGCGGCATGTGGTGCAACATTCGGAATCATCCCATTTATTTCTCGACGATCGCTAGGTATCATATCAGGAATGACTGGAGCTGGTGGAAACTTTGGGTCCGGGTTAACACAATTAATTTTCTTTGCGAACGCCTCATTCTCGACTGCTAATGGGTTGTCTTACATGGGTATTATGATCATATGTTGTACACTACCAGTTACTTTGGTTCATTTCCCACAATGGGGAAGTATGTTTTTGCCACCTAGTAATGACAATGTAAAAGGTAGTGAAGAACATTACTATGTTTCGGAGTGGACCGAGGAGGAGAAGCTTAAAGGGATGCATCAAGGAAGTCTGAAGTTTGCCGAGAACAGCCGGTCGGAGCGTGGTAGGAGGGTGGCTTCGGTTGCAACTCCACCGGACAACACTCTTACTAATGTTTAACTTAAGTTAGTTTTCTAGTTGATGTTGCATGTTAAAAGAAAGTAATTAAGGATAGTTATAGGAAATGTTACATATAAGTTATAACCATTATGTGTTTTCTTTCAATGTGAGACAACTATATATAGTTTGATGATATTTGTAGAATGTATTTAATTATTAAATTACATATTTCCATATGATAAATTGTTATTTTTCTAATTACATTAGATACTTGCATTATGCATGATACACCATTACCTCTATAATCTAACTAAAATATTTAATACATTCTTTTTTTTTTTCAAAAACACATTCATCTTATTCACAATCTCTATTTCTATTCAACTAAAAACTTCTACATTCCAAATACGCGTAATGAGAACGAATAGTTAATCTCCAAATACGAGTAATGAGAATTAAAGTTCCTAAATGTTTCCTCATTTTGGATAATTAGATTGAGTGCTAATTAAGCTAAGTTAAAATCCTAAATTTTTACTGATGTATCTAATTACTATATATATTAAAAAGAGGATCTACTTTGTGAGGGAGAATTACTATTCAATTTAGAGAGTTTTTATTGGACCAACAACTCATACTATTATATGCATAAGACTAAAATATTCGCTTGCCTTGCTACGTGTCCCGCTGATTTTTCAGCTCAATTTTCACATACTCACATAGTAACCGTTAAATTTCAATACAATTCTTTTAAGGTATGTCTACAAATAAGTCAAACAAGTTTTTACTTTCTCTTCACGTGTATAACTTCAACTTTATTTTGTGTACAATATTTTTTAATAAAATTATTTATTTCTTTAAGTAGCTAATTAGCGTTATAGTTGGTGTTTGGGCTTTGTTGACTGGTGAAAAGAATTCATATAGCTTCTTATATATTGACATTTGTAAATAAATAGAGATTTTGGTATTCGTAGAAAACTTAAAAACGTTTTATGGTATTCTTGGATTTTTTTTTCTTTTTTAAATTCCGGTAAGCAACCAACTTCATGTAGACTTACCGTCTCAATGTACGGGACCGGCAATGTTCAAGTTTTATCGACCGACGCCACAAATTGGTCCACCTTAATTTATATATACATTTTTTTGTTTTAGTTCCGATATTGTAACAAACATAACCAATGCCGACCAAATTCGAGTTGACTCTCCGTCGTAGCACTTGGTTTTTACCCACGTCCGGGTCTCTCCGCTCAGGTTTTACAGATCGAATAAATAACATATTACCGATACTTTGCATTGACGAATTTATATTTTAGGTTTAGTTGCTTTTTTATTTTAAATATGTTAATTTGACGACTTTATTTTTTAGGTTTAGTTCCGGTACCATAACAAAGGTACCAACACCTACCGAATTTGCATTAACTCGCCACTACAATATCTAAGTTTAAACGACCGAATTTGCCGCGCAATGCGCGGGTAAATAAATTTTACTAGTTGAAGAGATAAAAATGAGATGTGAATGCTAGAGTATTACATAATCTCATATGACCCAAAAGGCCAAAAGTCAAAATTTGTTAGATTTTAGGAGAAAAAAATGGATGAATGGAAACCTTGAAGGATTAAATTAATATTCAGTTAACTTGAAAGACATTTGTTTTTCGAGTGACGTCATTATATTAATAAAGACGAACTAGCAACTACTAGTCCCAACAACAAAAAAAAATTGACGCTTACATATTTAGCATATCAAATTTACACCAAATATTCCAATCGATTGCACTTTTCTTCAAAAACACCCATAGGTAACTTAATTTGTATGTTTATATCAATTACATTTTTCTTCTATCTTGAAACCACCCATAGCTAACTTGAAAGACTTAAATGTGCAATTTTAAAGAAAGTTTAATCTTGTTATACCCTTTGATTACCATGTTTCCTCATCGTCTAAAGACAGAAAATAGTAGTGTACGTGTGTGTGTGATCTTGTGTGGATCGAAGGCCAAGGAAGAAACAAGGAAACACTGGTTAAGAAAATACCAAATGAAGACTCAAAATCATTTATTTTTCTATTATGACAATTTGATTATAGTCATAAATTTCATTTTGGTAAGCATTACAATTGTGGTGTAAAATAGTCACCTCTAAGGTTTGGATTAAATTTTAGAAATTTCTACATACAATGATGATTGTTAACTTAGAATCATAATGTTTGATAGTTTAAAAAACATTATAACTCACTAGCATCATTTAATTCCCTAGCAACAATATAAGAAATATGAAAGACTGGAACAATGCTGGAGTATATTTAACATGGTTATACACATATGTTGATATACATATTACAAACTAGAAAAGAAACACATCATATATTGTGTCCCACTGTCTCACTTAGATGTTTAATCAACTAAACATGGCTAGGAGTCCCATTTGGTGTCGAAACCGACGCCACCTTCCCACCGCGCTCTGACCGGCTATTCTCAGCAAACTTGAGACTTCCTTGATGCGTCCCTTTTAGCTTCTCCTCCTCGGTCCACTCCGAAACATAGTAATGTTCTTCACTACCTTTTACATTGTCTTTACTAGGTGGCAAAAACATACTTCCCCATTGTGGGAAATGAACCAAAGTAACTGGTAGTGTACAACATATGATCATAATACCCATGTAAGACAACCCATTAGCAGTCGAGAATGAGGCGTTCGCAAAGAAAATTAATTGTGTTAACCCGGACCCAAAGTTTCCACCAGCTCCAGTCATTCCTGATATGATACCAAGCGATCGTCGAGAAATAAATGGGATGATTCCGAATGTTGCACCACATGCTGCTTGTGCACCAATTGAGAAAAGGATCATAAAGGTTATGGCTAATGGTAACGAGTTAACTAGACCGAGGCATAGGCAGAATATCCCTCCCGCGGTCTGGAGGAGCCATAGGTTCCAAAGACGTCCACGCATTCCAAACCTTTTGGCCATGAAGTCGGATGTGAATCCGCCAAATGGTCGTGCCACGATGTTTGCCATCCCGAATGTAGCCGCGATAATTCCAGCCAGGTGAAGCTTTAGATCAAATCTAGAATCATAAAACAAAATTAACCAAAATATGTTATTAACATAGTCCATGAGAATTTTTATGATTCATTGGTGTTCTAGGAAAAAAAACTCTAGTCTAAGGGTGTAAATGAGCTGAGTCGAGTAGAGTCGAGCCCGAGCTTGACTACATTCGAGTTCGGCTCATTTTTTACTTAATTACAAGAGCTTAAACTCCAGCGCGACTCGTTTCAAGCTCTTTTTGTAAAACTCGAGCTTGACTTGTGAGTAGTTTTTTCAAACTCGGACTCGGTTAGTTTATTATTTATTAATTAATGTATATAAGTTCTTAAATGTTTTTATATATTTTGAAAAAATCTTAAATGAACCTAAGCTCGACAGTGCATCGTAAAATTAATCTATAGATGTCCAAATTAAAAATACACAAGGTCGTTAAGGCTTGACGAGCTTGCTAAACAAGGCTCGAGCTCGGGTTCGATAACTAAATGAGCATTGTTTAAGGCTAATACTCGTCTTGAACTCGAATAAGCCGGCATGTTCTGAGCTTTTATCAATCCAAGCTCAAGTAGCTCTTGAGCGATTCCGCTCTATTTGTTTGCACCCGTACTTTAGTCCAAGATTTTCAAATATAAGATCAAAACAAACCTGTCATAGAAGTACTCAGCAATAACATTATCAATGGTTAGTTCAACACCCATGGAGTAACCATAGAGAAGTACAAAGATCCAAGTTCTATAGTTTGTCACAGCATACCATAACACCTACAAATTAAAACATCACAATCAAATAACAATAAAGACTAAATCAATATTTGAATTATAAACAAACAAGTGTGACTAATTAATAAGTAATAATCAACATACCTTTCCAAATTTATCTTTTGCAACATCACCTTTTTTCTGAAGGGCACCAAGGTTACCATCAGGCAAATCTTGGCCTAGAGTTAACACCAATATCCCCATAATAACATTAAGCCACCCGGGAACAAAGAACGCAATCCGCCACGCGGTGAATGGCGTCGCACCCTCCTTCTTAATAATCTCGAACAACACCGGCATCAACAATTGAGTCGCACCACCGCCCATGTTTCCCCAACCGGCCGCCGTCCCATTCACAAGCCCTATGATCTTCCCATTAAACATAGTACTCATCCAATACTGACACGACACGAATGTCGCTAACGAGAACCCGATCATGAACCTCACCGCGATGTACCCACTAGCGTTCTCAACGAACGACATGCAAAACACGGTTGGGGCGGATAACATTATGAGAAATGCGCACCCGTAGCGTGGCCCCAACATGTCGCAAACCGCACCCATCACAAGTCTAGAGAATATACTCCCTGACACGGATGCGACACCCGCGTTGCCAATATCGGATTTGGTTAGATTAAGGTTGTCCCGAATAATGGGGACAAGGGGCGCGGCTGCGAAAGTGGACACAAAGGTTGTGAAAAATGAGAGCCATGAGAGATGGAAGGTTAACATGTGAGGGTTTGCTAATGAGAAGAGTTTGAACCACTTTAGCCTTGTGTTCCGAGTCTACGGGTAGTTTGAACTTCGCGGTGGGTGTCGGTTGGCACCATTGGAGATGCAACGGAGAACGCGAGGCACTGGCTCGCGTCCCGTGACTCCCGTGCATTGAACTCCCCGGAGATCCTTGAATCTCAGGCATTGTGTATAAATTTGAATTATGTTTGAAGGTAATACCTTAGTAATAATAATTATTAGTTTAGATCTAGGGTGTGATATTTTGAGTGTGTAGGGAGTGTTTTATATAGTAATTGTGAGTATTGTATTAGGGTTTATTTAATTATAGTAAAGGTTAAACTATTAATGATGTATGGCCAACTAGTGCTATTGACTCTTATGTTTGAAAAGTAAGGGATGATAATTAAGATTTGAGATTACTGAAGTCTTTCACGTCTGAAACCTGACTTAACAGGGTTAGAGGTGCACAAAATACATGATTCCGCACCTTATCCGGAACCGGTTCCTACATGTACCCTACCTGCGTGGAAGACCTGATATTAGATTTCTCTCCGGAACCGGAAATACTCATTCAAAACCTGACTTGACCCTACATGAAACCTGGAAAACCCGGTTAAATACCCAAGTATACGTGGAACTGGTTTCTACCCTATCAGGTTTTGACGTTTTTGTTAACCATACCTGGAACGGGTTTCTGAAAATACCCAGTTTATCACCTCTAAACGGGGTTTTCCTCAGTGATATGTTTTCTCTTTAATTATATTTTTGGGTTAGTAAGATCTGAAATATTAAAATCATTTAGACGATTAACATCACGATCATCATTGATGTCTCTCAAGTTTGTAAACTAACTCAACGAGGTAATTTTATCTTAGTAGTAGGTTTCCTCTTTAATAATGTTTTTGAGTGAGTCAGACATGATATGTCAAAATTAGTTAGACAATTAATATTCTGTTTTTCAAAAGACTTATTCGGGTATTGACGGTGAATCCAGTGAATCCATACGTTCTTAAATCTTAACTAAATATTGATGTGTGGCTAGTGGAGATTCCGAAAAGGTTGCAAGGAATCCAGTTTTCCACATTGGAACCTTGTTGCATATACCAATGGATACTTTTTCAAATCTTAGTGGATCTTAAAAACTAATCATTTATTGCCAGCTAACATACACACGTACATAGTTGACATTTAGACTATCTCCAAAGTCTTCGGTTTTAAACAATTATAAAAATAGAATGATTTAAGAAACAAGCAATAAAAAAAGGTAGATATTTTTAACTTGACAGCATAATGTCCTCAAGTTGGCATCATGTACTCATGTAGTGTCTTGTTCCACCAAGTTAGGTTTAGTTTCATAAACAATTTGATGATTATTTCACACTTTGTTTACTGGTTTGAAATAAACTTAGTTTTATTTATAAGCTTGATTAATAGCTTAACAAGAATCACTAAATTCTTTTTGATTTTTAAATACAAATTGTTTTGAATGTGCAAACCTAAAAGATCGATTAAATGCATTTTGTGTGATCATTTACATAAGTTGCTTAATTATTTTTATAAGTTGTGTAATTTTCTTACGTAATTATAAATATTTGTTACCTAATTATATTTGTAAAATTCACGTAACGCCTCACGTTGTTTTCTAGTGCTTCATATGTTTCGCACTTTAATTACCCTTTTGCACATTAATCCACTTTAAGCTTGTTTCTACCTAGCAAGCAAAATCGATAATCATTTTTAATACATTAGATTATTAGTTTTCTATGTTTGATACATTAAATGGATGCTTTAAAAAATAGCATGTTTAAAGTTATTTGTTCTTGTAAACATATATATATATTTACAAGAAAAAAATGTAATTCTGATTATGGTGTTTTGGAAGTTGACTAAGTTAACCATGTGTCCGTAGACATTTTATTTTGTAATTTGCTTATACAGAAGAATATTTTTAGCTTGTAGGTGCTAAAAATATGCTCAACTATATATAAACATATAAATTAATAAAACTTTACCAAGTGGTATCATAAGATATTAATGGAAAAGAATTATGGACGGTGATGTATGTATAATTCATAATGTTCCCTGTTCATTATCCATATATATATATAATCATATCCTTTAAAATTATTTTTGATTTGAAAGTAAAATAATCTACTTGCTGAAATAATGCAAGCATTACTTTGCATGTTTTAGTTTATCTATGTGATAATGTGATACTTGAATAAATAAAGTAAGAAAATCCACTGTAATATAGTTACATGTTCTTAATAAGCGAAGCTTCAACGTTCACGTACATAGCCCTATATGAATATATTGCGAAAAACGTTTAATCACTTACGTGTGTGGTTCGTGTGTAGCAATTATACATGTTAGAACTTAGAAGAACTCTTAATTAATTATCCGTGTATTTTAAACAAGTTAAATGGTTCTAATAATTGAGTTAGCATTAAGATGTTTTATTACAGTTGATAGGTTTAAAAAATAGAAAAAATATGTTACACCAAAAGGTTTTTATTATAACCAATAGCTTTTAGGATTTTATAATGAACTTGAAACTTTAAAGTTACATGTACTATTATAACTAATAGCTTTTAGGATTTTATAATGATCTTTGCCTGATATATGTATCAACATACCATTTTAGAAGAGATGTTGTGACTTTCAACAAGATATTAAGTTAAGGATTCTATGTATACATTATTAGTGTTTGTGTAAGACTAAGTAAGCACACTCTATCTAACCCAACCTGTTAAATTACCCATTTGTATCAAACTATTCGCATCAAGTATACATGTATCGCTAGCCAACACAATCTGACAACATTGTTTGGTTTCTTTCTATTTGAAATCTCCGATGCCTGATCGACCCATACTATCGTCCAAAATCAACTGAACTGGATCATGCACAACTTCATCACAAGCTATGTTTGTTCAAACATTATAACATTATGTAAAATATCCTTTATAAAAAACTCAATATTATTAAATTAAGGATGTCCTCATAGTTTTTAAGGTTTGTTATATGGAAAAAAATCTTGTAATGTCACAATCAATACGTTGCAAGAGATAATCACTCCCGCATTGTGGCAAGCATCCATCGTTGACATCATCTATGAGTATAGTTTACTATCATATTATTATTAAAACTTCTAATAATCAATATATTTTAATGTTAAATATAATATTTTAAATTAATAGCTTAAATCAAGAAGGTGGTATTTGTTCATTTTTTACTTTTCATTATTAATTCATGCATATAATTGCATATGGTCAACTTTGACTTCAAGAGTAAGAATGAGAAAATATCTAAGAAAGTATATGAACTAAAATTATGGTAAGCCATAAGTAAAGAAGACAATAAACACTTATAAATTTCTAGTATGCACTATGCATGTTATTAATGTAGGTTTGTTCATATTGCTCGGCGATCAAAACTTGCTCGATATTAAATCAAAAAGCTCGAAAAGTACTAATAAGTACCGCTATCATATCAGATTTATTATGTTAGTGGTATGATATTTTTATTGTTTGAGTAAACTGTGATTTTCGTCCTTGTGGTTTTTTAAAATATGCGGTTTTAGTCTAATAGTTTTAAATCTGCGATTTTCATCCCGTGGTTTCATTTCACTTGCAATTAAACCCGATCACATTAACCACGTTAAGTCTGGTCGTTAAACCCATCAGCGTGTCCCTCACGTGCAGAGCGGTTTTGTCCTTTTTCTCCCCAAATAAACCTCAACCCTAATTCGCAAGCACCCTCGCGTGAGGGGTATTTGGGGGGGGGGGGGGAAAGAACAAAATTGCCCCTCACGTTAGGGGCACATTTGTCACACCCCAAAATCATTAACTTAGCAACAGAAGTCTTAATTTTGTTAATTTGGGCGGTGACAGACGCTGTTCAGCCAATCATATTCAAAATAATGAACTATTAGTTGGACTTTATTAAATATCAGAGTTTTACACGTGTCAAACATGCACGGTTCTATTTTAAATTACAAGTCGAACTATCATTCATTCAAACGCACAACACCATTTTCCCAAATCCTTCACGAAGCATCCATTTTCTTCATTTACCAGAAAAGTATGTTAAAATAATTTTGTCAACACGAATGTTGGTGAGTTTCTCAATTAAAAACCAGGATGTACCAGTTCTCAACTTTACTCCCATTTATTCATCATTCTTTTTAATGATAAATTTCATTATTCACCATTCTTTTCAATGGGAATTTAATTTCCACTTTTCCAAACATAGCTATATATTTCTTAAACAAAACGTGTTAATTGTAAACGAGCAAAGAGTACAACACATGTATGACTATCAATATGATAAACCTGATACATACCAAAATCAAAATATTCCCACATTTTCAACCAGAGAGACTGGAAGAGTGGGGGGCATCGCCTCGATAGATCTACCAATATTTTTAGGCCCTTTCTCTCTAGGTTAACGGTTTTTCCTTTCATAATGACTCATCCCATGTAACACAATTTGTAAAATATATAGCCCTTCTTTACATACTTTTCCCCCAAAAACATTTATAAATCATTAAAACATTTAAAAGTGGGGATTTACGAGAAAACTCACCTTTGCCTCAGCTCAAATAACATTTATGTGTGATAATATGCCAATCAACGTCAAGATCTTATTAATAGTCATCCAAATGATAACCGGATTCCTATGTTTAATACCAAGTATATTAACACATAACATAGATACAAATGGAATCTTATCATAACTTAATTTATTTATCCTCACGTGTCTTATTTATTATAATTTTAATAGCTAAATTACAAATTTTTATTGTTTAGGAAAAATTGTAACTGAATTGAATGTTTTAAAATATCTTATAAATATATTGGAACACCATAGTTTCAAATAATCGTTGTAAAACTAATATATGATTTCGAAACTACTCTTGGACGTTATTTAATTGGACATTATTTAATAAAAGTAAATATAGTTATTTTAAAATATAATATTCTTTTATTAATAGACGAGTGTTTGAATTCTGACAAATATATTATATACCACTTTCTTAACAAAACATAATATAATCGTTATTATTATTTATACCGAAACGTGTTATATTAATATTCTTAATATAAAAACTTTGTTTTCATATTTTATATAAAAATTTACATTTTATGAAAGTATATATTTATTTTTAATATTAATTGTGGTCACTATTCGGATAAACTATTTCAGTCCAAATATCGTGTTTATAAATATATACAAACGCACGAAATCGTCCAAGTCTCAATTGTACCATTTTTATCACTCGATAGTATCTAGCGGTTTTCTAAATAATTATTAACATTAACAAGATTTTCATTGTCCAAGTTATTTCCGATAATAATATTTATACCAATCTCTCGTTATCCAATTCTTTCAACACTTAAAGATATAAACGATATACCTCCTCGCGTACGGTTCGAGTCTTGAAATCTGCTCAAAACCCGCATGCAATGCGATCCGGATACATCAACGCATTCGTTTTTGCGTCACGAACGTTTCTCCGGTCTCGGATCGTCCGTACGACACCTCAAAACCTACATGCAACTCGTTTTAAGAAACTATTTTCGTTCTATAATCTGACCAGTAACTTACTAATCTTATAACTCGCCATCTAAACATCTGATCATAGATCCCTTCGGTGGAATCAAATATCTATATGTTATAAAGGTTCACCGAATATTTCAGCTCGATTCGATGGCCAGATCTCCGGGAATCTACATTTCTTTAGAGCTGTGTTTTCAAAATCCGCCCAACGAGCTGAACAATAAAACGGGTTTAGAAACCCAGCCTAAGCAACTCTGATCCTCATCTCCACCATTAAAAATGGTTATCTATGGGTTATGAACCATCTGTAAAAATATCAAGATGATCGGAGCGTTAGATCTTCGGTTATAGACCGATCTTTGTGGACATGCAAGACTAATACAATCTGTCCAGATTTTAAAACTTGTTTTTAACAAACTTAAACGATCGGAGCTTACCATTGCGTTCGGTAGGTCGAAATATGGTTCCGGGTGAAATACGGAATTTGGCCGCCACAGGATCACCACCGGCCACCGCCGGACCGCCACGCACCACCGCCGGACCTTCCCGCTCCACCACCGGAATTCTCTGCCTTCTCTCTACTCTCTCTCTAGATTTCAGAAAATATGTTGTTAAATGGATAAAAGTGGGGTGACCCACCTTATATAGGTGCGGTTTGGAACGAGTTTTACGATCGCGTTTCGGTTTCTCGCTTCAACGATCCCGCTACTTCGAGTGACGTATTTTCCAAAATCATTTCATCAAAATAATTATTCCGTTTTCGACTTAAATTTGTCTTGTTAACTTATTATATCCGCTAATAAGTTATTATCGATCGTTTACCGGTGTCGGTTCTGTGTTACTCCGAACTTAATAAACATAGCATAGTTGATTTTCTCAAAAACAACTCATCCAAAATTATGGTGTCTATTCGGTTTATTTTATCAAAATAATAAACTTCAAATACGGCGATAGTATAAACTTTTTCAAACACATCGGTATATGTTTTTATCGATCGTGTTCGAAATACTAATTTGCATTTTCCCGCTTCGTTATAACTCAGAATCAAGTCACCTTTTCGCCGGCGTTCTCATTTTTCAATTATCTACAGTATTCAGATGATTTCTACCATGCACATTTTCTCAAATGTCGAGTTGAATATTCACACGTTTAACCGAAAACGTTCATAACTTTTTCCCAAAATTCCTCTATTCTATCTGACTTCACACGTCTTTTCCATTGAATAATTTTCTTTATTCTTAGAATAAAATAATATTATTTACGTACGAGTCTTAAATCTCACATAATCCAGTTTAAACACGTTTTAATCTTGATTATGGAATTTAATAAATCGTGTTATTTTGAGGGTTATCACAACATTGATGGGTTTAACTATCAGATTTAACGGGGTTAGTGGGTTTGAATTTAATTGCAAGTGAAATGAAACTACAGAGACGAAAATCACATATTTGAAACTATTATATTAAAAACGCAGATTTGAACAAATCACAACGACGAAAACTACAGTTTACTCTTATTGTTTTCTTACACAAATATTAATCATGCCTAGGATGTCGATTAGGTTTTGTTTCAATATATTTTTCATACAATTTTTCTAATGGATGTCGTGACCTCAATTCTGTAAGAGTGTGTCTGCCCTTAATGAGGGAGATCTGAGAGACACTCTATCTACATGGTCATTTGGAATTCTAAACGGTAACAAACAAACATCACCTCTAGTTGGTCATCCAATTTGAAACAACACTCTGGCATCTCCAATGGATGGTCGCGTTGAATTGGTTGTGAATTAGAGTTGTCGAAGTAAAAGAAATACGCGTTCAAATAAGTCTCTCCCTCTAAATGCCTTTCATACCACTATCATTTCTAGCTAACTCGATCTAGCCCCTTCGGTTCTTAAACAAGCCTACAACGTACCCTCTAACTTTCACATCTTCACTTTTTCCCTCGTCTTTCCCAATATTTGGATCACAAATCACAATCATACACACAAAACATAAATCAAACAGAAATGGAACACAACAATTTACGTGGTTTGTTCAATATGACTTACGCTCACGGTTGCAACTAGTGGTTTTCTATTACTAGGTGCTCAAGGAATTACAAGTACACATATCAATATTTATAGACGTAATCTAGGATGAACGGTTTCGTTAGGGGACTTCAAACCTTCCATTTAAACACTTAAAACCTGTAACAGTCCCCGTCGTGTAGCTCAGTTGATTAAGGAGATGTAAGACTTAAAACCAGTAACAATTTGATAACCATAAAAAGCATTTGGCATACAAACATGAAACATATCATAGTATTACGTCAATATGACAATATCCTTTACCAAAAACAATATTAGTAAAATAATGATGTTAGCATAGTTTTAATATATGATTTCATCTTATAAAGTCACAATCAATATACCAACTTTTAAAAGATATTTATCCAACACTCCCACATAGCGGGAATCATTAATAGTTGACAACTTTTTTCTTTTTATTTTCTTTAAGAACAAAGATGTATTATAAGTTATAACCACGTAGCCGTGTGTTGTCAATGAGCTGGTGGTGAAGTGTCATGGGAAATATTTAGTGTATCATGTAACCCAGGTTTGATTGTTGTCTCCCTCCATTTAGTTTTTGGTGGCACTTGGTGATGATGGGAGGCTAGAAGAGTAGGTGTCGTCCACTAGTTAGATCCTTGAACTGAACGAATTTTATTTCACCTCACTGTCGTAACTTCGAGCGAGTGTTGGACATTGACCTTAGGTGATGGTTTTCCCCATTGATCTAGATATGGTGAAATTAGTTAGTAGACTATTTGAGGAATTCATGAACGGTTAAAAGAAAATAACCACACGATGTTGGCCAAAAGCGGGATATGTTTGTGTTTGTATCAATGGTTTGTATGCCAAAAGCTTATAATATATCTATTTGTATCAATGGTTTGTATCATAGCACCAATGTATTATAAGTTTGAATTTAATTTTATAAATGAACAAACTTTCGTCAAGAAGGTGCTACGTGTCCACTTGTCTCTAGGCGTGAGTGCGTGACAATTGATTTGAGTTAAGATCAGTGTCATATGAACTTGCTTAGTTGGCGTTAGTCGAGCTGTGAGGTAGGTACTAACAATTATTTAGGATTAATCGGATTGAAATTTATATGTAATTTTTCAAATATACATGTACCCCTATATACAAACAAGATCAAATACATTTTATTTTTAACATGAAAACAGTGAGAACTAATTTGTTGTTATGATTAGGTTTATTTTTATAGGTGTTTGCTGTTACTTTTTGTTCGCATTTGCTAATTTTCGATTATGAGACGTTATAAGTATTTGCTGATTTATAATTTGTTGTTATTATTAGTTTTTTTTATTTGTTGTTATAAGTATTTGTTGGTATATGTTATTATTTTGTTCTTGATTTTGATTCTTTTGTTGTAATTTTTAGGTTTTTTTTCTTTGTTATTATCAATCAATGTTTATGTAGATTGGTATTGTTTCTTACGTTATCATTTTTTTATAAATTCGTATTATTTCCTACATTCTCATGTTAATATTAAAATGTACATGAACCTTCCCTTATATATATATACCAAATTATATATATATAATTTTTAAATTTGACCGATTTTACCCAAATAGCGGTTTATTGACGACTAGTCTGTGGGTGCCGACTAGCGTATATCATCTTATGATTTATCTCAACCAAAGGGTTAACTGAACGTGTATCATCTTATAATTTATCGACGACTAGTCGGTGGGTGCTTACTAGCAATTAATCGACATTTTAACGATATTTTTACAACCCTGGTTGAGATCATTCATATAATCTTACTCTAAAGGCTTAACTGAACACACATCATCTTATGATATTATTTACCGAATGTGTTTTTATCCCTAGCCAAATATGTCATATTATCTCTACTTTTAGTCATAGACCGGCGCATGAGTTGAGAGATGCATTTATTCTCACCCTCCAACAAACAATTTGTTCACTTTCTTGACTTTATGCATATACTTTGAAACATCTTTTCCAACCACGTAGCGACACATAACCATTCCAAAGATCTGGTCATAGGATTTTTATAGTTGCCCCCTTTGTATTTTTGTAATTAATGCAACTGTTTTTAACGGTAGAAGATCTCATGTGTAAACTTAACATTTCAGGGCTATGTTTAAGGTCGACGCCTCGTCACCGTGAGTCTGTGTCCCCTGATACGCGGGAACCGAATGGAAGATCCGTAAACACTCGCTCCCTGTCAGGTTTGAACCTGGGACTAAAGCCCTGATTCATCACTTCACCCAGATCACCATTCGAGAAAGTTTTAGATCAGTAGAATCGTATCTTTCTTCCGATTATAAGCCATAAAACAATGGTTTGAAATTCGGAAAAAAACTTAACGCGTTAAGTGTTTTTTTAACGGATGTCTATTGAGAGAAAAATACTCGAAATGTTGGATTGTTGGCAGAGATTTTTAAAGATGGAATTATCATCGGCCAATACATAAAAAATGAGATTATTTATTTCCAATTTGCCTTTAAATAGTGATGTTTTTATGGTGTTTCTGGTTGCCCCTGTGAAGACCAGCGACAAAGGTTTACTAGGACCAGAGGGTCCCTCCTCCCCCATGTTTGTCTCAGTAGGAGAAATTTACTCAGTTTAATCTAAAAAATTTAATACATAGTGTAAATTTACCTGTTTCATTCAAAATTTTGACACCGACAATTTGGGAGAAATTGGTTCAGTCTCGATTAGATCTGACAGTTTGTAATCGATTTAAGAACTCCCATTTAATACCGGTTAAAACTGATTCGACCCTTTTCTCCGTCTAATATGAATTGGTTTGGAGTAAACCGGTTTTAAGTTTTAAATTTTAACTAGCTTTGACTTGATCCAATCTGTTTGGGGCCTGAAGAGGTATGTACCCGCCTCAACACGGAGCAAGGCGGGTCAACCCACAAGATAAAGACAAGAAGCTTGAAATCAAGACATTATGAAGGCACTAAGCCAAAACCTATGCGCATGGCGCATACCACACATGCTCAGGCATCATATGCCCAGGCACCACACATGCTCAGGCATCATATGCCCAGGCACCACATATGCTCAGGCATCATATGCGCGCGGCGCATCAGCGCGCGGCGCATATCACATCTGCGCATGAAACATCTGCGCGTGAGAATAAAGAGAAGACATCGCGCATCCTCAGGATTGGCGCGTATCACACATGCACATAATCAACCTCATCCTTATCCAAATCAGGATTAGGGCAACCCTGATTGTGCACGTCAGACAACCTTCCAGAAGGTATCTTTTTAAGGAATAAGAATATGCTGATGTTGACAGCTGCCAAATGAAAGGTCGACAACTCAGCATGACACATGTGCTACCACGTGATTACAACCAATGAGAAAGCGCCAGGTGTCCCAGAGGACACGTGGCGCAGAGCGATTGGAGGAGGCCAACAAGGCTGAGCCCAATCAGTGGAAACCCTAGCACTATAAATACAGCATCAACTCCACAAGGAGGGACACTCAATCATTCACAGTTACAGCCAGTAACATACATTCATTTCACATTCAATCATATTCAATTACATTCAATCAGACAGTTACATCCAGTAACACAATCACACAGAGTATTCAGCTATTAAGCAATACTCTCCAGAATTCCTTACTCTCACATATTATTATCTTCTCCACAAATACTTATTCTCACACCGGAGGGTTACCCCAAAGAGGACCCCTCTGTCCCTTTCTGAGGGGTAAGTTAACGGTGCTGTTCATTTTGTAGGTGGAAGAACACAGATCCAAGAAAACCATCGGTGAAATAGTATAATCACACCCGAGGAAAGTAGATCGTCTACCAGTGAGTCGATCCACGCTTCTTCATTGGCGCCATCCACTGTTACAACGGCAATCAGATCTCATCAGATCTATAAAAAAAATCACCATGGTTTCTGGCGTTCATAACGTTGATCAAGTTCTGGAGGATATTGAACGTGAGGATGTTAATGAGGGACAACAGTTTCTGAGGGCGCCGCGTGATTCTATGCGCGCCACCAGTAACCGTCCTTTCATCACAACTCCTTATGACCAGACTGAAACTCCTCCAGACGATCTTACGTTACAAAATCTTGCCGGCGCGAAACAAAAAGGACCAATGGGTCCAGAAGAGGAAACAAATGATCCTAAAGAATGGCTCATAAACGAGCAGCGGCGTCTAATGGACAAGTATAATGAGATGGTCAAGCAGAAAAAGCTAGCCGACTTAACACAAAGGCAAGCGCTTGACAAGCAAACTGTTCATGGGACAAAAAGGCCGCGCGCGCCGGAAGAAGGACATTCTGTTCACACTGCACACACTGAGTTCAGTGATGAAGAAGTGCACAGCATGAGGAAGACGCGAGATACTCATGCAGGAGGCTCACAGCTCCGCGCACCTGTGAACATGGCGCCTGGAGCCAGAGCCGATCTGGATCTGCACATGCCGTACAGCCCACCAGTTAGAGGGCAAGTGGACGTAACCACACCGTATAGACCAACCATCTTGGTGAAACATTCAAAGTTCACTGCGCGCATCGCGCAGGCTCCCATTCAGCACAAAACCAAGATGCCAAGTGGTTTGGGTAAATATGACGGCACAACAGATCCAGACGATTTCTTGCAAGGTTTTTACAACACGGGAAACCTAGAGAGCTGGACGATGCCAACATGGTGTCACATGTTTGCTCGCTGCCTCACGGGCGCGGCGCGTGTCTGGTTCGAGAGCTTGCCGACTGGGCAGATTGATGGGTTCGAGGAACTATTGGAAAAATTCCAAGCCCACTTCGTACAGCAGCGCAGACACACGCGCGACCCTGATGACATCATGCACTGCGTGCGCAGGAATGATGAAACGATTGAAGACTACATCACTCGTTTCAATCAGGAGTCTCTGGCGATCGGAGGGATCACTGAACAACTACTGCGCGTGGCCTTTATACAAGGCGCGCGCAGTGATCAACTCCGCCGAGCTCTCGTAAGCAGAGATGGCATGCCCACCACGTGGGCCAAGTTAATGGAAGCATCGCGAGTTTTCGCGAGGAATGAGAAACAAATTGCCCAAGATAGGGCAAGAGAAATAGCGCATCAAGCTGAGTCACCGCGCAGCAAAGAAAAGAGGGGCAAACAGAACTCTGTATGGTCCAGGTTGCAACCAACCAGTTTTTCTTCCGCAGAAAAGCAGGCGCAACCAAGCTCACCCCAGCCCCAAAAAGATGTACGTAATCGCGGGGAGGGTGACAAGAGGGAAGGCGGCAGAGATCCTAGCAGACCTCTGCCAAGAATATGGACTCCCCTCACTAAAACGCCTTCACAGGTGTTAAACACTGAGAATGTCCAATTCAAAAGCCCCAAGCCACTACACTACAAGGGACCATCAGACAGTGGCAAGTACTGTGAATTTCACAAGTCCACAGGGCACAACACTGATGCATGCCACCACTTGAAGGATGCAATTGAAAAGGACGTGAAATCAGGCAAGCTGGCTCACCTGGTGAAAAACTCAAGACCAGACGATGAACAATCAGGAGCCTCAGCCAGCAAAAAGTACAAAAGAATCTGTGTAGCCGAGGGAGGAAGGCAAGGGCAGACATCAAGAAAGAGAAGCGCGCAAATCCAAGGAGATTGGCGCGAGCAGCAAGTCATTTTCCCAAGAATCAGGGGAGGCCCTTCCATCAGCAGTCCTCTTGTTATCACTACACACATTGCTCATTACGAAGTGTCAAAAGTCCTGGTGGACACTGGCAGCGAATCAGACATCATGTATGAGCAATGTTTCAGAAAACTGGATCCGGCAGACCAAGCGAGGCTTGAAATTGTGAATGCACCAATCTCTGGTGTTTCAAATGAAATCATTCATCCCCTAGGTCAAATACAATTTGAGCTAACTATGGGGGATGAGAAACACAAGCGAGCCGAAGTTGTCAACTTCTTGGTCTTGCCCACCACCTCTTGCCACAATATGATCTTGGGTAGGGGAACGATTGCCCAATTTAACGCTATACCGTCGCCAGCGCACGGCGCGTTGGGGTTCCCAACACCAACAGGTGTAACTTTTGTATACCGAGATCATTTGTGCGCAGTGACAAGTACTCCGCGAGAGGGGAGAATGAAACTTCCAATGGCAGACAACGCGCCAGAGGAATGGATTCTCAACCCGAAATTCCCGGAGCAAAAAATCACAATTGGCGCTACGATATCAGACGACACGAGGGTGAGAATTAAAAGATTGCTCACAGCATATATGTCGGTCTTCGCGTGGCAACACTCTGATATGACTGGGGTTCCGCGAGACCTGGCTCAGCATTCTCTCAACACCTTCAAGTCTGTAGAGCCAATTGCTCAAAAGAAGAGAGTCATGGGGGATGAGAAAGCGAGGGCCATGAATGAGCAAGTTGAGGATTTACTGCGCGCAAACATCATCCGCCCGATCCGATACCAGACATGGATAGCCAATCCTGTGATGGTAAAGAAAAGTAACGGGTCATGGAGGATGTGCATTGACTTCAAGGACCTCAACAAAGCGTGCCCAAAGGATTGTTACCCCCTCCCAAACATCGACGCAAAGGTGGACTCCGTGGCGCCATTCAAGCTAAAATGTTTCCTGGATGCCTACAAAGGCTATCACCAGATTCAAATGGCACCACAAGATGAGGACAAGACTGCATTTAGAACCGACAAGGGTGTTTTTTGCTACACAAAAATGCCCTTTGGTTTGAAGAATGCGGGCGCCACCTACCAAAGACTTATGGATGCCGTTTTCAGCGAGCAAATCGGAAGAAACCTAGAAGTCTATGTGGATGATTTGGTGATCAAGAGCAGGGAGGAAAAGCAAATGCTCAAAGACATCGAAGAAACCCTTGGGCGCCTAAAGGAAGTTAACATGAAGCTTAATCCGAGCAAATGTACTTTCGACGTACTAGAGGGAAAATTTCTAGGTGTAATGGTCACCAAGGATGGTTTCAAGGTGAACCCTGAGAAGGTGGAGGCCATCCTTGACATGCCTTCGCCATCCACCATGAAAGAAGTCCAGAAGCTGAATGGTAGATTGGTTTCAATCAACAGGTTCCTAGCGAACCATGCAAGCAAATCTACCCCATTTGTCAACACATTGAGGAATTGCTTAAAGAAAAGCCAATTCAAATGGACTCCTGAGGCCGAGCAAGCTTTCAGGGAGATAAAAGAATGTTTGATAAATCTGCCCGCGCTCACAGCTCCACTGCCTGGTGAAACTTTGACATTATACCTATCAGCAGGAGAGCGCCCCATCGGCGCAGTATTATTGGTGGATCGCAAGGGAATCCAAACGCCAATATACTATGTGAGTCGGGTGCTGACAGATCCTGAGACGCGCTACTCCATCATGGAAAAGTTAGTTTTATCACTAACACATGCGTCGCGCAAGCTTCATAGATATTTCAATGGTCATCCCATTGAAGTTCTGACGGGTTATAACATCCAGCAAGTTTTGCGGCGCCCTGCGCTCTCGGGAAGGCTTACAAAGTGGGCGCTGGAATTAGGCGAGCACACGATCGCCTATAAGCCCCGTCCAGCAATAAAGGGACAAGTCTTGGCTGATTTCATAGCCGAGGTCCCCGAAGGAAGAGTTGAAGAGGCTCAGCGCGAGGTAGACCCTCCGCGAGCCAATGATGAAGAAAATGTTTGGAGATTGTTCACTGACGGAGCATCAAACAACGAAGGGTCCGGCGCAGGCCTAAAACTGGTGGATCCAGAGAATCATGAATATACTTACGCCATCAGGTTGGACTTCAAAAGCACCAACAATGAGGCTGAGTATGATGCCCTGCTGACTGGCTTGCGCATCGCGCAAAAATTCGGAGTAAAAAAGCTAGAGGCACATGTTGATTCATACTTGGTAGCAGCACAGGTCAATGGCCTTTATGATGCCAAGGAGAACACCATGCCTCTATATCTAGAGCAGGCGAAAAAGCTCATCGAGCAATTTGACTGCTTCAGAATCATTCATATTCCGCGCAGTGAAAACAAATCTGCAGACGCGCTGAGTAAGATGGCATCAACCAGTTTTGATCACTTTGGCAAAGATGTCAGGGTAGAAGTAATGAGCAATCCGTCGGTGGTAGCGAAGTCTGTCCTGGTAACTCATACAACTCCTTCATCATGGATAACTCCAATAATGGAATTCTTGAAGGAGGGAAAGGTACCAGAAGATCGCGCGCAAGCGAGGAAGATAAGACACAAGGCGCAGAACTATGAACTGCTCGATGGTACTTTGTATCGACGCTCTTATCTTGGGCCGCTCATGAGATGCCTAGATGCTGAGGAAGCAAGCTATGTGATCAGAGAGATACATGAAGGAATCTGTGGAATACATGCTGGCCCGCGCATGGTGGTTGCGAAGGCAATGAGCGCAGGTTACTATTGGCCTGGCATGTACTTGGACGCTATAAAAGAGATCCAAAAATGCAAAGCATGTCAGAGCTATGCGCCAAACACCATGCGGCCAAAGAACAACTTGATTCCAGTGACCTCTGCATGGCCTTTCCACAAATGGGCAATCGACATTGTGGGTCCCCTACCGCAAGCGCCAGGGCGAGTAAAATTTTTGGTAGTGGCAGTAGACTATTTCACGAAATGGGTTGAAGCCAAGCCACTAGCAAAAATCACAGCCGAAGCGATGAAGCAGTTTATCTGGAGCCACATCATATGCCGTTTTGGCTTGCCCATGGAAATTGTGAGCGATAATGGCAAGCAATTCGCTGACAAGAAGATATCCAGCTGGCTCAAGGAATTGCGCATCAACCAAATCTTCACTTCGGTATATCACCCTCAGGGGAATGGCCAAGTGGAGCGCGCGAATCAAAGCTTGTTAAATGGGCTGAAGAAAAGGTTGGAGGGAGAATCCCATTCGTGGGTTGAAGAGCTACCTAATGTCCTGTGGGCACACAGGACATTAAGCAAAACCAGCAATGGCGAATCCCCGTTCAGCCTAACCTATGGAACAGAGGCAATGATTCCAGCAGAAATTGGATGCCCATCCCATAGAGTGCTCATGATGAACAAGACTGATAACGAGCGCGAAAGGAGGTTGGATCTCAACTTACTTGAAGGGCGCAGAGAAGCGGCTATCATCAGTGAAGCCAAGTACAAGAAAAAGCTGGAAAAATATTACAACCAGCGCGTGAAAGAATGCCACTTCAAGAAAAATGAATTTGTCCTTCGAAACAATGAAGCTAGCCGCGCGATACCCCCGGGAAAAATGTCCCCCAATTGGGAGGGACCTTATCAAATCTCAGAAGAATTGGGGAAAGGCGCATATGCTTTAAAAGATTTGAATGGAAAGAAGATCCCGCACGCATGGAACACGGCACAGCTTAGAAAATGTTTCATGTAAATGTCAAGTTTGTAATCAAGGCTTTTTAAGCCATTATGAATAATGATACGCGCTATCTTCTATTAATGTGGATTCTATTACCTTTGGCATACATGTTTCACACCTCCCTTTATTAGTTTTGAGCAATATGACAACATTGTATTGACATCAAAACGAAATAAGACGAGGTAAAACATACATGCGCGAGCTTCAAGCTCAAACGCGTTAACGAGTCTTAACTCCAAAGCGTCAGGGCCTTAGCCCAATTCTATTACCTTTCGCATACATGTTTCACACTTCCCTTTATTAATTTTGAGCAATATGATAACATTATATTGACATCAAAACAAAATAAAACGAAGTAAAACATACATGCGCAAACGCGTTAAAGAGTCTTAACTCTAAAACGTCAGGGCCTTAGCCCAATAATGTGAGCCTTAGCTCAAATCACTCACAACATCCATCCTACATACTGCGCAGCCTGACCATAAAACACCTAAACACAACTAAGGCAAAGCAAATGCCAAAACATAGTTGTTAAGGTCTCAGGTTGGGGTCGCGCAGAAAACTGTAATGGATATCTGAGCAACACACTGACGCGTAAGGCTAAAAAACTCATAATTCCATAAACGCGCGATAACGTCGCGCAAAAGAGGAATAATGAAAGCGCCAAGACACGTGTCAACATTGTAACACCCCGACCAAAGGCGGATTATACATCGGGGCGCCACATATTGCTTCATTACTCGCGACACTATTGGTGTCAATATTTATTAATACACATTTTATCGCGCACGCGCAGCGGGGAAAATAAAATACATAAATCAAACATAAATCAATATATTATAAATTATAACATTCAAACAACATTAACTTGTCTTAATACATTTTAATTCTAGGTCCAAAAGTGAAAACGTCCTACGTGTCCACAAGCTCCAAAACAGCTACTGCAAACCTGATCATGTGTTAAAATAAACGTCAAACACTTGCGTGTTGGTGAGAAATCAAGTTTAATACAATACATAGATAACAATAAATCTGCGCGCAACATGTGTATGTCTGGTTTTCAACAAGGGTGTAATCTGATTGGGACCAACTCTAAGAGACAAGACTGCCAGTGCTCTCAATTGAGCTCACAAACAAGACTAACTGTGCAAGTGTAACAAAAGAGAAAATCATAAACGAATGTTCTCCCGTGTTCATCTAATGGTACCATGAAAACTGCGGAATAGACCGACAAGACGGTTAATGATCCACACATACAAATAAACAGCCAAGTCTACGTCCTCAACACATGGGATACTGCGCGACTAAAGTTCATAAACAAGTTTAAGACTAAGTTTGTATGAACACATGAACATCCCAAAACATTAAAAGCAAAAAGGGATTAGGTACGAGATTACTCACTTGATAATCGGTGCGGTGTAAGGTAAAGCAAGAACCAACTTTAAACAAGCACAAGTTAACCTATAATTAAAGATTATTGTTTTAATGATTGGTTTTAAGTCTTGATTACAAGTTAGCATAATTAATAAGTTATTAAATATAATATATTACCGGAAAACAGGGCAGAGGAGAGGAGAAAACGGAGGCAGAGAGGGAGGCGGCAGAGAGAGCAAGGAGGAGGTCAGGAGAGAGTAAGTGTTTTGTGTGTGTAGTGTTAGGAAAAATAATACTATTATTTATAGAGAAACCCTAGGAGACATAAATCCAGAAAAAAGGGAAAAGATTCCAAGACAAACAGAACAAGACAAAACAAAAGATAACAAAAGATATCAAAAGATATGGCAGCTGCAGGGGGCAAGATAAAGCTGTCAGGGAACAGTAAAAAAAGCATGGGCGGTTCAGATAAAGGTACTGGTCAAGCATGGCAAAAGCAGATCTCAAAAGATAATGTCAGTCACTTTTTCTACCAACCAATGGGGTTGGTACGCATGCTGCGCCGAAAGTAACTATTCAGACATTAGATAGGTTAGGTCAACAGCTCAGAAGAAAAGACAACACAAAAGCATACAGGCTGGATAAAACAGGACTAGACTAAAGGGTCAAGCGCGAGAAGGCTGAGTGCGCGAGCGCGAAGGCTGGCACAAAAATCCTTAGCGCACTGCGAGAAGAATCACAAATCCTTAACGCACTGCGAGAAGAATCACAAATCCTTAGCGCACTGCGAGAAGAACATAAATTCCTAGCGCGCCGCGGGAAGAACTACAAATTCTTAGCGTGCTGCGTGAAGAACTACAAATTCTTAGCGTGCTGCGTGAAGAACTAGAATTCTTAGCGCATCGCGGGAAGAACATACATTCTTAGCGCGCTGCGAGAAGAGCATGCATTCTTAGCGCGCTGCGAGAAGAGTTCTCTTCACGCATCGCAGGAACAAGATGTCTTCACGCAGGCTTCCATGTAAGGAGTCTGGCGCGTGGAGCTGCAGACATCCTTAGGCGGGAAGAACCAAAGGATAAGCAAAGAGTTTGAAGAAAAAGAGGGAAACAAGGCGGAAAGAGAGAAGGAAGAGGGACGGGACGGCGGAAAGAAAGAGAGAGAAAGAGGCGGGAAGGAAAAGTATATTATTATTATTAAAAGTAAAATATAAGTATAAATAAATATTAAATCATAAAAGAAAGAGTTCGGGTAAGAGAAACGGGTACCTGGGTCGGGTCGGATCGGGGCAGATGTTACAGTCTCCCCTACTTTAAGAAATTTCGTCCCGAAATTTATCTCAAAGTAGGTTGCGCAGAGAACAGGTGCGGGTACTTGATCTTCATTTGATCTTCCCTTTCCCATGTAAACTCGGCTCCGCGCTTGGACTCCCAGCGAACTTTCACGATAGGGATACGACTGCGCTTGGTTTGCTTAACCTCGCGATCCATAATCTCAACAGGCTTCTCAACGAAATGCATAGATTCATCAACTTGAACTTCATCAAGTGGAATGTGAAGGTTCTCGTCAGCTAAACACTTCTTGAGATTGGATACATGGAACGTTGGATGTACATTACTGAGCGCGGGCGGCAGGTCAAGTCTGTAGGCAACTTTTCCCACACGCGCGAGAATCTTGAATGGACCAACATAACGAGGAGCAAGCTTACCTTTCTTCCCAAAGCGGACAACACCCTTCCAGGGCGACACTTTGAGGAGAACAAGATCACCAACTTGAAATTCGAGAGGCTTCCGTCTACGATCTGCGTAACTCTTCTGTCGGCTTCTGGCAGTCAGCAGATGATCACGGATCTTGGCGATTTTATCGGTTGTCTCTTGAACAAGTTCGGGTCCTGTGATTTGAGTTTCACCCACTTCGCTCCAACAAATCGGGGAGCGGCACTTACGACCGTAAAGTGCTTCAAATGGGGCCATACCGATACTGGAATGATAGCTGTTATTATAAGAGAACTCGATCAAAGGCAGGTGCGAATCCCAATTACCTCCAAAATCAAGAACACAAGATCGGAGCATATCCTCAAGAGTTTGAATAGTTCGCTCAGACTGACCGTCAGTCTGAGGATGATATGCCGTACTCATGTCCAAGCGAGTTCCTAGCGCAGATTGGAGAGATTCCCAAAAGCGAGATATAAAACGGCCATCGCGATCGGATATGATGCTCAAAGGAGTACCATGGCGGCAAACAATTTCCTTGACATAAAGCTGCGCGAGATGCTCAACACGGTAGTTTTCACGAATGGGCAGGAAGTGAGCAGACTTAGTCAATCGATCCACTATTACCCAAATGCTATCATGTTTGCTTGCTGTCAAAGGTAACTTGGTAATGAAATCCATCGCTATACCTTCCCATTTCCACGTAGGAATTTCTGGTTGTTCGAGCAAACCAGATGGGCGTTGATGTTCAGCTTTTACCTTAGAACAAGTCAGGCATCTAGCTACGAACACAGCAATATCCTTTTTCATACCGGGCCACCAATAAGTAATGCGCAAATCCTTGTACATCTTATCAGCGCCAGGATGAACGGAATATCGAGATTTGTGCGCTTCACTCAGGATATCAGCGCGAAGATTCTCATCAAAGGGAATCCAGATGCGATTGAGATAGCAGAGAATTCCACTCAGATTAGGGACAAAAAGTGCTTCCGCGCCACACGCTAACTCTGCGCGAAGGTTACCATTACTGATGGATGCGCGCTGCGCGTCACGAATACGCGATTCAAGGTTGCTTTGAATCGGCGCGAAGTGAAGCTGGGTGCGCGGCAAGATACAGTTAAGCTGGCAGGGTTTTCGGCTGAGCGCATCGGCTACCACATTAGCCTTACCAGGATGATACCGGATCTCACAATCGTAATCGCTGATGAGTTCGTTCCATCGGCGTTGTCTCATGTTAAGTTCCTTCTGATCAAAGATATGCTGAAGGCTTTTATGGTCAGTGTAAAGGATACACTTAGTACCATAAAGGTAGTGTCTCCAGATCTTCAAGGCAAAAACAACTGCACCAAGTTCGAGGTCGTGAGTTGTATAATTCTTTTCATGAACCTTAAGTTGCCTTGATGCGTAAGCGATAACCTTGCCTCGTTGCATAAGAACACAACCGAGACCTTGGTTGGATGCATCGCAATACACGACAAAATCATCATTACCCTCAGGTAGCGCAAGAACAGGAGCTTCACACAACAAACGCTTGAGCGTTAGAAAGGCTTCTTCTTGCTTCGAGCCCCAAATATACGGTTTACCTTTGTGCGTTAGAGCTGTTAAAGGCAAAGCGATCTTTGAGAAGTTCGAAATGAATCGCCGGTAGTAACCAGCTAAGCCCAGAAAGGAACGGATCTCAGAAGGAGAGGATGGCGTAATCCAGTTCTTGATTGCTTCAATTTTGGATGGGTCGACATGAATACCCATCTTGTTCACAACATGGCCAAGAAACTGTACTTCATCAGACCAGAATTCACACTTGGAAAGCTTAGCATAGAGCTGCTCGGTTCGAAGCTTTTGCAACACCAACCGAAGATGTTGCTCGTGCTCGGCCTTGGTCTTAGAATACACCAGAACATCATCGATAAACACAATCACGAATTTATCCAAGAAAGGCCTACACACCCGATTCATTAGATCCATGAAAACGGCGGGTGCGTTGGTTAAACCGAAGGACATGACCAAGAATTCAAAATGGCCATAACGAGTTCGAAAAGCAGTCTTCGGAACATCTTCATCGCGGATGCGCAACTGGTGATAGCCAGAGCGGAGATCGATCTTCGAGAAACAGGAGGCACCTTGGAGTTGATCAAAGAGGTCGTCAATACGCGGTAAGGGATACCGGTTTTTAATGGTGAGTTTGTTCAACTCGCGGTAATCAATACACATGCGAAACGATCCATCTTTCTTTTTAACGAACAACACCGGAGCACCCCAGGGCGAAGAGCTAGGGCGAATGAATCCTTTAGCGGTCAACTCTTGAAGTTGACTTGCCAATTCTTGCATCTCAGCGGGTGCAAGACGATAAGGAGATTTAGCTACGGGGGAAGCACCAGGGACAAGATCAATGCGGAACTCGACTTCACGAGCGGGAGGGATACCAGGAAGATCATCAGGAAAAACTTCAGGGAAATCACGCACAACAGGGATATCGCGAAGCTTCTTTTCTTCAGCAGGTTTAACCACATGGGCTAGAAATGCAACACACCTTTTCCGCATGAGCCTACGGGCTTCGGCGCAAGACATAAGTTTAAGACCACTGGAGGGTTTTTCGCCGTAAATATGAAGATCACCATTTTCTCGAGGTATGCGAATCAATTTCTTGGCGCAAATAACTTCGGCGCGATTCTTCGAGAGCCAGTCCATACCAATAATAACATCAAAGCTTCCAAGAGGCATGGGGATGAGGTCCTTAACGAAATCGTTTTCGTTAAGGTTAAGCGTACAATCTTTAATCACTGAGTTTATTAAAACAGTTTCACCATTAGCCAATTCAACTGAAAAATCTTCTTTTAAGTCATCGCGCGGTCGCGCAAGCTTCTGCTCGAAGGCGCGAGAGATAAAACTTCGATCGGAGCCAGTATCAAAAAGTACAGAAGCATAAAATCCGTTAAGTAAAAATGTACCATTAACTACGTCATTATTCGCTTACGCTTGGTGCGCGGTTATGTTAAAAGCTCGTCCACGCGTCACTTGGTTCGAAATCTGGTTCACCGGATTCGCTTGTGTGATTTGCACTTGTAGTCTCGGGCACGCGTTCCGGAAATGACTGGGATCACCGCAGTTAAAGCACGATCTGGGTCGTGGGTTTTGGTAGATTGATTGTGGGTTCTGCGGGTAGACTGGTGGTGTTGGCGCAATTGGATTGGCGGGAAGGACTCTACAGTTCTCAGCAGTGTGACCAGTACGGCCACATCGGGTACAAAGTCGACACGGGGTTTGGGTTGGGTGGTGAAATCTACAGGTTGGGCAAAATGGATGGTTTCCTGTGTAAGGTTTCTTAGGAGGCGGGGCAGGGAGTGCGGGATTGGTTAAGGCATAGTTATGGACTACAGGAGGTGTTGGGTAGGCTGACAGTGGGTTAGGCGCATGAACTGGAGGTTGGTATGCGGGTTGCTGGACAATGGGCGGGTTGGTAAGCGCATAGGCCTTGCGCCTGCGCTTGAGGTTGTTACGGTTTGAGGGTTCTGGTTTGGTTTCTGTTGGTTCAGGGACAGTCTTGGTGAGTTTGGTCTTTTCTGTTCCCCGCAGGAACAGGGTTCCTGCTCTGACATGGTTGTCGCTGAGCACAGCGGCCAATTCGATGGCGTCAGAGAGGGTAACTAGGTTTCTGGCCCACACAGAATCTTGAATTTCCATGGGGAGACCCCCAAGGAATTTCTCTATGGCTCGGCGGGAAGGGGTAACAAGGTGAGGGACAAGCAGGCTTAGTTCATGGAAGCGCGTCGCGTACTCGCGCGCTTCACCGCTGTATTGCTTAAGATTCCAAAATTCCTCCTCCAGGCGCTTAACTTCGTTGGGAGGGCAGAATTCTCGCGTAAGAATTTCCTTGAATTCCTCCCATGTCATGCTAGAAGCAGCCTCTGCGCCACGCGCATGAGCTACTCCATTCCACCATGTAAGCGCTCTGGATTCCAGGACGCTGGAAGCATATAGGGTTCGTCTGTCTGAGGGGCATTGGGTATGGAGGAAAGTGTTTTCAATCTTTTCGAGCCATTGGAGCATCACGGTGGCTCCTTCAAGACCTGTGAACTTTGGAGGGTTACCCGCGTTAAAGGACTTAATGTTATAACTCGAGGTATTGTTTTGGCTCAAGGCTTGGGCTATCGCGGCGGCCATTTCCTGGGAACGTTGCTGTCTACGCATGCGCGAGGCTTCTCTTCTCTGAAATCGGCGAGATAGCGGAGGCATTCTATAAAAATTTTGATTTTAGTTAATATCTTGGTTTTTATCGCAAAGTTTTAATCTTATAAAGCTTGGTTTCACGGAGTTAAATGCTATCAAAAGTTAAAGTAGATTAAATGACCCTAAATGCAGACTTAATAAAGGTAACAATTTCGAATCAAGAATCGACAATTCATGTATCACCATGACTTTCCGAATTCCCAATTTAAAATATACGAGCAAACGAGTATTGGAGATTGACGATTCATGTATCACCATGACTTTTCAATCCTCAATATAAAACATACAAGAAAATGAGTATTGGAGGTTGACAATTCATGTATCACCATGACTTTTCAAGTCTCCAACCTCAGAACATAATCGTAAATGGAAATTGAAAATCAACTATTCATGTATCACCATGACTTTTCGGATTTTCAATCCCAACAAACGAATATGTAAGTAAAATCAATAAAAATCGAAATTCACAAAAATCGAAATATCGCGGAATAAAACATAAAATCATATACTGCGCAAGTGCGAGCATATTCATAAATAACGAGTAATTAACAATAAGCGCGCAAACATGAGATTTCTCTCATGCGCGAGAAGGGACTCTTAGGTATTCTAGGCCGTTACGTCTAACCACCTATCCTAAAGTCAACGAGCTCTGATACCAATCTGTAACACCCCGACCAAAGGCGGATTATACATCGGGGCGCCACATATTGCTTCATTACTCGCGACACTATTGGTGTCAATATTTATTAATACACATTTTATCGCGCACGCGCAGCGGGGAAAATAAAATACATAAATCAAACATAAATCAATATATTATAAATTATAACATTCAAACAACATTAACTTGTCTTAATACATTTTAATTCTAGGTCCAAAAGTGAAAACGTCCTACGTGTCCACAAGCTCCAAAACAGCTACTGCAAACCTGATCATGTGTTAAAATAAACGTCAAACACTTGCGTGTTGGTGAGAAATCAAGTTTAATACAATACATAGATAACAATAAATCTGCGCGCAACATGTGTATGTCTGGTTTTCAACAAGGGTGTAATCTGATTGGGACCAACTCTAAGAGACAAGACTGCCAGTGCTCTCAATTGAGCTCACAAACAAGACTAACTGTGCAAGTGTAACAAAAGAGAAAATCATAAACGAATGTTCTCCCGTGTTCATCTAATGGTACCATGAAAACTGCGGAATAGACCGACAAGACGGTTAATGATCCACACATACAAATAAACAGCCAAGTCTACGTCCTCAACACATGGGATACTGCGCGACTAAAGTTCATAAACAAGTTTAAGACTAAGTTTGTATGAACACATGAACATCCCAAAACATTAAAAGCAAAAAGGGATTAGGTACGAGATTACTCACTTGATAATCGGTGCGGTGTAAGGTAAAGCAAGAACCAACTTTAAACAAGCACAAGTTAACCTATAATTAAAGATTATTGTTTTAATGATTGGTTTTAAGTCTTGATTACAAGTTAGCATAATTAATAAGTTATTAAATATAATATATTACCGGAAAACAGGGCAGAGGAGAGGAGAAAACGGAGGCAGAGAGGGAGGCGGCAGAGAGAGCAAGGAGGAGGTCAGGAGAGAGTAAGTGTTTTGTGTGTGTAGTGTTAGGAAAAATAATACTATTATTTATAGAGAAACCCTAGGAGACATAAATCCAGAAAAAAGGGAAAAGATTCCAAGACAAACAGAACAAGACAAAACAAAAGATAACAAAAGATATCAAAAGATATGGCAGCTGCAGGGGGCAAGATAAAGCTGTCAGGGAACAGTAAAAAAAGCATGGGCGGTTCAGATAAAGGTACTGGTCAAGCATGGCAAAAGCAGATCTCAAAAGATAATGTCAGTCACTTTTTCTACCAACCAATGGGGTTGGTACGCATGCTGCGCCGAAAGTAACTATTCAGACATTAGATAGGTTAGGTCAACAGCTCAGAAGAAAAGACAACACAAAAGCATACAGGCTGGATAAAACAGGACTAGACTAAAGGGTCAAGCGCGAGAAGGCTGAGTGCGCGAGCGCGAAGGCTGGCACAAAAATCCTTAGCGCACTGCGAGAAGAATCACAAATCCTTAACGCACTGCGAGAAGAATCACAAATCCTTAGCGCACTGCGAGAAGAACATAAATTCCTAGCGCGCCGCGGGAAGAACTACAAATTCTTAGCGTGCTGCGTGAAGAACTACAAATTCTTAGCGTGCTGCGTGAAGAACTAGAATTCTTAGCGCATCGCGGGAAGAACATACATTCTTAGCGCGCTGCGAGAAGAGCATGCATTCTTAGCGCGCTGCGAGAAGAGTTCTCTTCACGCATCGCAGGAACAAGATGTCTTCACGCAGGCTTCCATGTAAGGAGTCTGGCGCGTGGAGCTGCAGACATCCTTAGGCGGGAAGAACCAAAGGATAAGCAAAGAGTTTGAAGAAAAAGAGGGAAACAAGGCGGAAAGAGAGAAGGAAGAGGGACGGGACGGCGGAAAGAAAGAGAGAGAAAGAGGCGGGAAGGAAAAGTATATTATTATTATTAAAAGTAAAATATAAGTATAAATAAATATTAAATCATAAAAGAAAGAGTTCGGGTAAGAGAAACGGGTACCTGGGTCGGGTCGGATCGGGGCAGATGTTACAAACATAATCAAGATAAGGCAAAGTCACACACAATATGACAAGGGTTAAGTATAATAAATTCCTTACAACCTTGTTCTTATTCCAACGTGCAAGCATATCTTATATTCAACAAGCAAACATGCGATATAAAGACATGAATGGGAATGCGCAAGATGCGAAGAAGGGTAAAACAGAATTTCATTCAAACGCATTGAAATTTACAAGTTTACAAGATGAGATACAAACTACAAAAAAAAAAAAAAAAAAAAAAAAAAAAAAAAAAAAACATGAAGGGCTTCTCAAGTCTCCACGTTGACATCAGCCTCTTCATCATCCTCATCATCGCCCTCGGCATCTGGCGCAGCCTGCTCCTCGTCTTCTCCAAACTGACCATAGTCAAGTTCTTCATCTTGAATGGAGTCTTCTATCATGACAGTGTCAGGAGCGGATCCTTTGGCCACGCCAGAGCCGCTAGCAACGCCAGCATTCCCCACGCCATCATCGCCGCCGCCAGCCCCCTCGCATTCGTCAAGTAACTTCTTTAGCGCGGCGAGATCGGGCTGGTCAGCAAGCGCGGATATCTGCAAATCATAAGCAAAAATATGAGTACAAAAAGACTTAGAAAATAAGTCAAGGTAATCTCATTAAGGTTAAAATACCTGAGCAAGGATGGGAATGGGAGTGTTCATATACTTCTCCCCCATCGCGGCCATTTCCGCGCAGGCAGCGTTGCTCTGATAAGGGTACTCGGATGGGTTCTTCTTCAACATGCCATATTCGTAACCATCCGTGAACCCTTCAGCTCGGCCCACCAAGCGCGCGGCAGCGTTGCAATCCATCACCAGGGCCTGAAACTCGCCTGAGTATTTCATCGCGTAAGCGCAACGAGTCATGCCCTGTGAGATCAGCCAGTGGCGATCCTGCGCGAGGCCAGCAACAGACGTCTCGAGGGAAGGAACCTGAGAGTTTAATAACTCAACAGTTTCCTTAGTCTTTTTCAGCTCCTCTTTGTCAGACGCTGCTGCCGCCAAGATTTCTTCTTTCTCCGCTCGCGCAGCATCAAGTGCTTCCTGGCTAGACGCCGCCGTCGCCTGGGCTTCATCTTTATCGGCCTGCGCGGCCGCCAGCTCCCTCTTCAGGCGCGCAACCTCACTCTCCAGTGATGATTTTTCAGTGATAGACTGGACAAGAGCTTGGTCACGCGCCTCCGCCTCTAACTCCAAGTCGCGCGCCCTGCGCGCGAACTTGGCCGCATCCGCCTCCGCCGCCTGCAGCTTCTCCCGCGCCGCCTGAAGCTCATGCCCGCGCTTCACGAAGGCGCTGTTGGCACTGGCTCTGTTCTCACTGAGCTCGGCTTGGAGCTTTTCAGCTCTCTCGCGAGCATCAGAAAGATGCCAAGCAGACACCTTAGCCTCTTGCTTGGCTTCCGCAAGAGCATCACGTACTTTTACGTAATCAGAGCGAAGCTCTTGGGAGGCAGCAAAGAAGGCCGACCCAGCAAACATGTGATCGTTGAGCAGGTCGTCGCGAGCGCGGTCCTCCTGGAACCTCCTTTCAGATGGAGGCACAGCATGAGCCCAGAATTCCGCACACACCCCCATGGACTGAAATGTGCTATCTTCAGTAATATTCCATCTCGGGCGGTAAGTGTGATCGGCTTCCTGCAAAAACAAAGAAATTATCTAAGTCAACAAAACATTAAGATGGAAGTCCGCGCAGCGGAACAAAAAATAACCTATACCTGCGGGGATGAAGCAGAAAAGTCATCGCCAGCCCTACGAGAAGGCTCCGCCGCGAAACCTCGTGGCGCAGCAGGGCTGGCGCGGGCGCTCGCGGAGTCTTCAACTTCAAAGTCCTCACCCTCCTCTGAAATAGGCCTCTTCTCCTGCGACCTAGAATCAAAATCGGTCTCGCGGGGAGGGCTGTGCGCAGGAGGAGGTGAGGGAGGTCTCGACGCCGCCAAGTCAGCGCGCAAGACGGCCTCCTGCTCCTTAGTAATGCCGATGAGGGGAGATTCATCGCTTGCAGGAGCAGGAGCAGAGCCAACGGCGCTGGGAACGGCGCCAGGAGTGCCGCCAGAAGCTTGTGCACCAGCTACGGCTTATATGAAAAAATCAACAACAAGAAATGGTTCAGGACTTGATCTAAAAGAGTCAGAAAATAAGAGCGCAATACGTACCTTGGCGCAACTCCGTTCGCGCAGCAAACATCGCCATGAAGTCCATTCTACCCTTCTTTGAGGATAAAACGGGGGACTTCGAAGCGACCTCCGGCGCAGCCTCGGCATCTTGTTGCGCTGTCGCCGGCTCTACAAACATTTGAGTAAGACAAGATTCATTAGTAATCCTATAAGGATCGCGCTCATAGAAACATAAAGGATAAGCAAAGTTTACCTGTCGCGGGCGTTTCCGCCGCGCGAAGGGAAGAGGTAGCGGCACCATGCCTCAGGTGGACAGGAGGTCTGCCCACTTTTATAGGCAGGGAAGACAAGGAAACCTTGGTGGTAAACTCTTGGGTTTTCCCAAATCCCCCCGCCTGAGTAGGAGGGTCCTGAACAACAGGGGCAACATCTTTTTTCTATTTCTTACTGGCCCCTGCGCCAGTTTTCCCCTTAGCTTTACGCTTTAGTTGTGGCGCCTCCTCCTCCTCCTCCTCTTCCGCGAGCTCCAGCTCGTAGTTTTCGAGCGCATCTACAATACATGCAACAGAAGTGTTAGCAAAATTTGGTATTATAAAGGAAAATGCATAAGTACAAAGGCTTACCAGGCGCATCGCTGTCGAAGACAAATCCCAGATCAACAGGGATGAACATGTCATCAAAGCGATCAGGGAAACCAACCTCCCCAGCGCCAAGCGCGACGGAGCCACCCTCCATATGCTCATCATATGCGGCGTGGATATACTCCTTGGTGACTGCACAAAACAAGTCAAATGATATCAGCAAAAAAGGAATTATATTCGCGCAAAATGTAAAGCAATGAGATTAACTTACATAACCCGTCGACTTGGATAACGGGCTCAAGCGCGCTGTCCGCCCACCTCTTGCTCATCCCAACCCCCACCAGCGCCTCCTCACAAATGTTCTTGGCGGGGGATGGTTCAGCGGTCAGCTTATTAACCCAGGCGCCAGTTGGGTTCTTGAGGACACCCACATCCGCAGGCGCAGAAGAAATCGCGCGCATGGTCATGCGGATGGGGATCACACCAGCCCTTATGTAAAAGAACCTCTCAGACCAGTCATGAAGGCTCTTGAATGAAACAGTGGAGCACTTCACCTTCTGACTGCGAGGAATAAAAGAGAACCAACTGTCTTGGATCTTGGGCTTGTAAAAATACTGAAAGCGCCGAGGGGTGGGCTCCTCGCGCTGGGATTTTCACATGAACTCAAAGTGAGTCATGCGCACAAGTCCAAACGGATGGACTTGGGATATATGAATCCCATAAAACTGAAGCAGTGCACCCACAAACCTTGTCATCGGGAGACGAAGGTTGCAGTGGGTGAAAAAATGGCTATATAGGGATATATAGCCGGTAGGCGGGTCCGCCGCCGTTTGCCCGGCCCCAGGCAACATGCAGCCAAACAGGGTGGGAAAACCCTGAGAGGCGATAAGGCTGTCAAGATCAGCCTGCCTCAATTTGCAGGGGATTTCATTCCACCTCTTCACCGCCTTGGTCCTCCCTACCTCCTCCGATGAGCCCTCAGCAGCCTTCTTCCCCTTGCCGGTCTTCTTCAATGTAGACATTACTAACGATTTTCTACGGCAATGTATGGGGGTGATTGTGTTGTCTGAGCTATCAGACATACAACGGTGACAAATAACAAACGATGCTTCTGAACAACAGATATTTGGGAAGCAGAACAATGATAATCAGAAGACAAAGAAAGAAAAGCTCAGAAGAATGAACAAGAAGATGAAGGATAAAAAAAATCTAAGGGCTGGCTTTTATAGGCCCAGGAGAGAGAAATTTTGGTGCTGAACGGACTTCACGCGCCCCCACTCGCAGGATTAAGCCACTACGAGCGCGACACGTGTCCCTGACACTGTGTGAGGGGACATGAAAGGAAACTATACGGCTGCTGCCAGAGTTCACGCGCCACCACTCGCAGGAACGGACCAACGCGAGCGCGACACGTGTCCCTGACAGCATGTGAGGGGACACGAAAGGCAACTGTAGCACCTCGAGCACACGAAAGGCCTGACACGTCTCCATCACTGGCCCACGTCAGCAACAACCAACCACGTCCAGGGACGATTCGTTTGCAACCAAGAGGATATAATTTCGCGCAACGGTGAATAATAAGAAGAAAAAGACAAAACACCTATTAACAGAGCAAACTATTTAGTCTAACATCTATCTTACCTCGCTCGCGCGAGACAAGACACACATTAGACTGGGGGGGCTTGAAGAGGTATGTACCCGCCTCAACACGGAGCAAGGCGGGTCAACCCACAAGATAAAGACAAGAAGCTTGAAATCAAGACATTATGAAGGCACTAAGCCAAAACCTATGCGCATGGCGCATACCACACATGCTCAGGCATCATATGCCCAGGCACCACACATGCTCAGGCATCATATGCCCAGGCACCACATATGCTCAGGCATCATATGCGCGCGGCGCATCAGCGCGCGGCGCATATCACATCTGCGCATGAAACATCTGCGCGTGAGAATAAAGAGAAGACATCGCGCATCCTCAGGATTGGCGCGTATCACACATGCACATAATCAACCTCATCCTTATCCAAATCAGGATTAGGGCAACCCTGATTGTGCACGTCAGACAACCTTCCAGAAGGTATCTTTTTAAGGAATAAGAATATGCTGATGTTGACAGCTGCCAAATGAAAGGTCGACAACTCAGCATGACACATGTGCTACCACGTGATTACAACCAATGAGAAAGCGCCAGGTGTCCCAGAGGACACGTGGCGCAGAGCGATTGGAGGAGGCCAACAAGGCTGAGCCCAATCAGTGGAAACCCTAGCACTATAAATACAGCATCAACTCCACAAGGAGGGACACTCAATCATTCACAGTTACAGCCAGTAACATACATTCATTTCACATTCAATTACATTCAATCAGACAGTTACATCCAGTAACACAATCACACAGAGTATTCAGCTATTAAGCAATACTCTCCAGAATTCCTTACTCTCACATATTATTATCTTCTCCACAAATACTTATTCTCACACCGGAGGGTTACCCCAAAGAGGACCCCTCTGTCCCTTTCTGAGGGGTAAGTTAACGGTGCTGTTCATTTTGTAGGTGGAAGAACACAGATCCAAGAAAACCATCGGTGAAATAGTATAATCACACCCGAGGAAAGTAGATCGTCTACCAGTGAGTCGATCCACGCTTCTTCAGGGCCAAACTTGGTTTTGTTCACCTCTAAGCAACATTAGAGGTGCACAAAAAACCCGAACCTGGAACCGGACCCGAAATAAATACCCGGAACCGGTTTTTCTAATACCCGGGTTTTTAATGCCCGAACCCGAACCTACCCGTAGGGTAGGGATAGGGTATGCATTTTGGCACTAAAACCCGTACCCGAACCGGACCCGATTTGTACCTGGTAATACCCGAAAACCCGATTTGTACCCGGTAATACTCGAACCCGGAACCGTGGTTTTCCAATACCCGAAACCGGGTATTTCAAATACTCGATGTATACCCGAAAAAATACCTTAAAAATACCCGAATAATACCCCTAAAAAGTGTAAACTTTTAAAAAATCCAATCTATATAAAAAAATACCGGAAAAAACCCGAAAAAACCCGTAAATAGAGTTTTTTCAATACCTGATAATAGGGTATTCAAATACCCGGTTCTATACCCGACCCGAACTCGATGCATAGGGTATGATTTTTAGAGACAATACCCAACCCGATTATTACCAATACCCGGTCATACCCGTACCCGGTCATACCCGAACCCGGTTCTATACCCAAACCCGGGTATTTAGAAAACCCGATTTGTGCACCTCTAAGCAACATAATACTCATCTCAAGATGGGCTTTATAACCCATTAAGAAAACGCTTTATCAAATCATAAGTTTTTTTTTTTAAAAGAAAAATTAACTGAGAAATAAACTCAAATAAATACTTACTAGTTAATACTTATTAACCCAACAAAAAGTATATTGTCCTGTCCTAAAATTAATTCACTATTTTTCTTTTTAAGTTTTTACTTTTTAGAGCAAATGATGACATGTAACTGAAACTCACGAGCAAAGAAGGAAACAGAACAACTCAATGACTCATCAATTTAATATTATGCTTTATGAATATGTACTCTTGACTCTGAGCTGTCCAATAATATTATTATTATCTACCTGTCTCAGAAACTCACGAGTCTCCCCTTGTTTCCACTATTTATTTCATTTCAACCCTCTTATAAATACCACACTTCAATTAATAAAACTTATAACCAAACACAATAAACATTCAAAAAAATGCCAACTAGTAGTAGTAGTACTATCCTTCACATTACTTTGATTTACCTTCTTATAATTTTTTCACCTATGTATGTTTTATCCGCGGGTCGAGGACATGGGCCTATTAAAGTTGTCAAGTCGAGGTTGTCGGAGACCAGAGATCAAGATTTTGTGACACGAAAGGGTCTGGTTTTTGGGAAGGAAGTGAGTGGTTGTATGCCGAAAGGGCGTAGGCACTCTTCGGCTCCTAGCCGATATGTGAATGACGACCCGTTGTTCCATTCGGTTGGTTGCTCTAGTGTAGCTAGACCTTGAGTCGTTGAGTTTTTAAGCGGTACATCTAAGTACATGTTTGATGAATGTTTATACATGCTAGTTTTAGGTTTATACATGTGTTATATTTTTAATTTTGAGTAATATGTAACTATTATTTTTGAGCTTCTGAAAGTGTGTAGCCTTTTGTTTTTATTATAACAGGAAATGAGTTTCGCATTGCAAATTGTCCAAAAACGTTACTTGTCATGAGAAAGCTTATGTTTGAAATATAATTTATGCATATTTCCGAAAGAATGCCAAAGTTATGATTTTTAATAGATTATATGTTAATATGGAATGGTTTTCTCGGAAAAAAGAAAAAAATTAATGACACCCACAACAAATTAAGTTGAAGAAGTTCTATAAATAGTTGAATACACATGACGCATGCAAACATCACCCACATTGAGCAAAACTAGAGGGGTTATATTCTTACTTTTGTTTTTGAAATATTGAGTCATTGATCATTTATTTAAGGGTTTAAGTTATAAGACGACGCGCAAGCACACTCGGATATTTTGCGTCATGGGATGTGACGTCTAGTCAGCTTTTGAGCATTTTGTAAAAAGTTAGTGTAGTGAAAAATGTTTATAAAACGTCTCTCTCCCCGCCCCTCTCTCTCACAAGACCCTCAAAACTCGTGTCACACAAACGTTATATACAAAACGCCGATACCAAAAAATACCCCAAAACGCCGGGGGGGGGGGGGCTAAAACACCACAATAACTCTGCGACTACGAACGGTCTAAGAAGCGTCCTCAAATACCGTATTAACTATTCAACCTATTCTATTTTAGCAGTATATTACCAGACTTTTAAAAGTAAAAAATGTTGAGTAATACAATTTGTTCGATTGTTCTCAAGTCTCAACACTAACACGTTGAGAGTCTTCTAGATCTAATATATAAAAGTAATATGACAAACGTGCTAGTTTTGTAAGCCATCTAAAAGTTTGTTATCCCTTCTTTCTCTTCTATTAAATATTAAATCTCACGTGCCGACTTCTGATTACGTATAGATTTTAATTCTCGAGTTTAATGGGAATGTTTTCTTTTTCTTAAAACAAAAGTTTTTTTTTTCTTTTGAGAAATATATGATATGCTATTGACAATAAGTATTTTTAAATAACATTTATTTTTCATGGTAATACACAGTTTTTTAAAAGTTAATAAGTTTTCATTTTTATTAAATCATCAAACTTTTGTGTTAAATTGTCCAATATAATGTCCAATAAGTTCATTCATTGAACACAAATAATTTTTTGTACTACGTAACCATAAAAAGTAAAAATAAATCAAGTTGTTATTTTATTTTAATTTATTAAATTTGTGTACACTATTCATTATTTTCATCACTTACCATAAAAATCAATTCATAAGAGGCACCAAATATGTTTTGCCAACGGCAACACCAACAATGCGTGTAGCATGAACGTATTAAATTCACGAACTAGCAGCAGGAGTCATCTGCAGGTTGCCAGAACCATATTAACTACACCATATATCTATATATGTATTCTGCTACAAGATCTAAGAATTAACACCAGACCGATATATTTGAACAAATGTTGTTAATGACATCCATCAATCCACATGATTCTCATGAAACCCTGTCATGATTTAACGGACAGAAAGTAATAAATATGGAATATACAAGTACATAACATATACAAAATACAAAAGTTAAGTATGTCTCATATATCTGTGAGTATATTGATATACTATTGAATATTTATTGCCATTAACTTTGGATAAAAAGATTTTAGTTTTCACTATTTCAAATGTTGGACCACCTAAAACCAAAAGACCTTCATCTCACTCCTAGATATCAAGAGGACGCAAAGCCGTCTTCAAGAATTTAAAAGTCTCGAACGAGATGAAATAAAAAGGCCCGTACATGTTAACGAGTAATGATATAAAGTGTTCGTAGGTCCAATACCCCAAATGGGTTATGGGTAAAAAAGAGTCTAGTCCCAATATCTAATAAGAGGATAAAGATTTGTAATTGTTTTTATATAATAAAATAAAAAACTAAAATTGTGTGTCCAGAAAATTAAGTGTCCCAACCTGTCATCCAAGTTGCCCAACCCACTAGCCGGCCCTGGCAAGACGTGTTGGTATCTAGCTAGGATGTGTTTTTTTAATCCTTTATCAACATGCCTTGAGTTTTTTAAGCCATACTAAAAATTGCCTTATTCAATAATCCAAAGTTTTTAAATACATTTATTTTTCTTTTTACAAAACGTGTTTTTTGAAGTTTTTATTTATAAAAACCTTTTAAAAATAATGATTTTTTTTCAGTAGAGGGGAATATGACAATTTTACGTGGCTTTGAACTTTCAAACAGGATGTGTACGACGGACACCGCCCTCCGAACATTAGCTTACTGTCTTATATACACGTTGTATTGCCTTATACGACTTGTAATCTTGTATAGCTTTAATAGTACACGACAAGTCTACAGAGGTGTCATACCTGACGTTAACTATGTTTTTATATGATTCGGAACAACCATATACGACTCATTCTCTACATGACTCGTATAAGGCTATATGACCCGTATAAGCGCTTGGTTTTTCGTGTTATTTACAGTTCCCCTCGACATAAATTCTGACAACTATATGACAAGATATAAAACATCACCAATTATTTGACATGCTACAAGATTACGCAAATTATTTGACATGGTACAAGAACCCACTGTTAGCAACATATCAGCCTTTACATCTATCACGCATTAACATTTCGTCTTTATGTTTTATTATCTTACACTAGCGTTGATAAGTGAAATATGTTATATATCGGGTGTTCACATCTCTTGATGTCTTAATGAAATGGGTGTAAACTAGAGCCCGTGAGATTGATGTCATCTTACTCACCCAACTGCTGAAGAAAAACTTTGCCGGTCATGTAATCAAAGTTTTTCTCAAGTGTGATCATGGTAACAAATACAAAGGTAAATCAACAATCAAGCATTCTATTATGAAAAAACTAAAGTGTTCATTTTTATTAGTAGGTAAATACTTCATATAGTAGAACTAAATGTTACAAACTATTGAAAACAAAAACCTGTATCGACGTATACAAAAGTATAACATGTAACAAACTTTGATAACTAAAAAGTTTTTAAAAATTCGTATACACCTATACTACTCATATAGACATATACACTAATAGTGGAGTTGTATACAAGTGGTATTAAAAGTTGATATAAAGGTTGTATAAATCTACACAACTCTTAAAACCATATTTACGAATTATATATTAGCCTTTTAAAACTAAGCATATTTAGAATGTAAATATCATTTCTCTAACCTTATCTACAATAACATGAAACCATCATTAGCAAAGATAATTGTCCAATCATCAAGCACAAAAACCACAAGATTTGAAGCGTTTGTTGGTTTAATTAAAGCCGTTAATCACGCAATCAAAGAAATTTGTTGTTTCAAAAGGTTTCTAAGAGCCCACATACTTGATAACATATGCAAAGTAGTCAAAATACTTTCTATAACCTTTTCTTTGTCAAATATACATAATTCTTTTGAATTGTAATGATATGTATTTAGTTAAAGATTTTAGACAGAATTACAGAAATTGTCCTTTATGTTTACACCAAATTTCAGTGGTTGTCCTTTATTTTTAAAAGTAACATAAATTGTACTTTACGTTTCCAAATGTTGCACCGTTTATCCTTTAGCCCGTCACACAATATTTGTTAATAAAAGAATGTGTAAATATGTAACGATTAGTTAGGGATGACAACACGGTGTGTTTGAGATATGTGTTGATAATCTTAATCTCATACTTGAATGTAAAAGTATGTCTTTAACCCGGTTTAATGCCCATCAGGTATCATAGCTACGAGTATTTGGTCTCATACCCCAATACCCATCACATTTTTTTTGAACGACTAATATTTTTACACTCTACAGGGATTTAACCCGTGACCTCATATTATATACCCTAACCACCTTACCATCCCACCAAAGTGGGAATGACAATAATACACATCACATTACCGGCCACTGCACTCCCAAATTTATAATTATTAAAATACAAATTTAATATTTTTTAACGGCGACTTTCTTGTCTATTAGGCCACCACACTCCCCAATTTTGGAGATCCCTTTGCCCCACTTTAGCCAGACAATGTTGTCTTAACTGGGCTCATGTTGGCTTCAGAGTTTGTCTTGGGTGTTTCCTCGAGAAACCTTACCGCCGGCTGCCACTTGACAGTCGTGTCATCACAAGAGCAGAACTCTTTACCGTAACACACGGTGAGACAAAACCCCGGATCTTCGGGATTCGAACTTACAACCTCGTGTGGATGCTTAAATACAATTTTACTATGATGTTCTATTGATCAATACACTTTAACTTGTTAATATAATTGATATAGATCAAACTTAAACTTTGTCTTGAACTCAAAACAAAAAAGTTTCTTTAACTGGAATATTAAAATCAAATGTGAATGAGCAAAGGTAAGTTTGAATTAGACCGTCCGTAATGGAACGTTGTGGAAGGCGTTTTGGAGGATAACGCGGGGGTACACCCCCCCCCCCCCCCCGCGTTTTGTATATTTTTTTGAACGTTTTAACTAAAACGCTGAAAAATTGCACACATTTCAAAAAATGGACCGTTGGATTTGAACGTTGGAAGGGAATAAAAAAAATAATTTCTTATATATTAAACCAACTAATTCCCAATCAAAACACATCAAATTTATAACAATTCTCTTTCAACTCTATAATTCCTCACACAAAATTCACTATATAAATGGATCCTCCATCTATATATAAACAGTTACTCGGGCCCGACCAAGAAGCCGAGGACGTGGCGGAGGAACAGGCGGTTACAAGTGCGATTATGCTCGCGACAAAGTATATGAGTTCCGTTACGGGTGCGATTAGCTCTACACCACCCCCCGATTCAAAAAGAGCATACATCGAACGAGATCGTACCGAAGCCAACAACCGGTTGATGGCGGATTACTTCTGCGACTCGCCGAGATACAAGAACCCGAAGACCTTTAGGCGTTGTTTTCGGATGTCTAAAAATTTATTTATGCGCATCACCAATGATTTGGAGCGTGAGTTTGATTACTTTCAGCAAAAGCCTGACGCTCGAGGGACGCTAGGATTCACGGCTATTCAGAAGGTTACGTAAGCCGTACGCGTGCTAACCTACGGAAACACGACCGACATCAACGACGAGTATTTAAAGATGGCCGACAAAACAACTCGGGACACCTTGGAGTATTTTTGTTACGGTACGTTTTGGTTTTTTTTAAATAATTTTATCACTTGTTTACTTTAATCAATTATTTTATAAAAAGTTGTGTAAAATATAGGAATATTGAAACTATATAGACCACATTATCTGAGAGAGCCCAACTGGAACGATCTACAACGTCTTTACGAGGCACATACAAGGGTGCATGGTTTCCCCGGCATGATAGGGAGTGTAGATTTCATGCATTGGGAATGGGTTAATTGTCCAACTGCATGGCGAGGTCAATTCACACGAGGTGACCAAAAGGGACCAACGGTCAGCCTTCAAGCTATTGCTTCATACGAACTTTGGATTTGGTCGGCATTCTTTGGTGTTCCCGGTTCCAAAAATGACATAACCGTCTTAGAGCAGTCTCCTGTGATGGAGAGTTACATATCTGGGACCGTTCCCGTCGCTTCGTTTTGGGCTAACAAGAACTTCTACCATCATGGGTACTATCTAGGTGATGGAATATATCCAGAGTATGCGATAATCATTAAAACATTTAGAGACCCGATGGATGAAAAAAGACGGTATTTTAAGAAAGTGCAAGAGTTTGCGAGAAAGGATATCGAGAGGTGTTTTGGTGTTCTTAAACAATGATGACATTTTGTTAAAAATCTTTGTCGTATGTGGACTTTAGAAAGAATGAAATGTGCTATGTATGCGTGTATCATAATGCATAACATGATCATCGAGGACGAGGGAAGAGCAATATGTCCAACTTTCATACCGAACCCGGATTCACTACGGACTCCGGAAAGTATGAAGCAAAGACTCGAAAACTCGGATTCCGTGCGGTCAAGAGAGATACATAACGCACTAAATGAGGATTTGGTCCAACATCTTTGGATGTATCGGCTTTTGCCTGGTGAAAACGATGATCAAAACGAGGGCAACAATGAAGACGATGATGAAGACAACGACGACGATGGCGAAGACGATGACGACGAGGGCGAAGATGACGACGACGAATAGTTTTTTTTTTATTTTCATGTAATATTTATTTAATAAAATATTTTTTTTATTTGATTATTCTTATTAAAAATTAAAAAAAACAAAAAATGTAAAAGTGACTGGGCGCCACGTGGCGCATAATGCCTGGGGGTGGAGAGTTATAACTACAGTCTGTTTTTATAAAAACCATAACTCTGATTGGACGCCACGTGACGTATAATGCCTGGATGTGAAAAGTTAATGACTAGACGTGGTTAGATCATTTAACCCATAAATTGTCTCCCAAGTATGGGCCCACTTTGATTAAAAAGAAGCGACAAAGATCCCCTCTAATTTGGACATAATTCTTTGTCTTCCATTATTCTCTTCACTTCACTTCTCCATTCTACTGTCACTCCCATTAATATTCAGGTTTGCCTGTCTCATGTTCTTCATATTACAGTTCATGTTTTTGGTATACATTTTTTATATGCATTTAATTAGTTTTGTTGATTAGTATTTTATATGGGTTTTGGGTCATTGTTAAAAAAACTTAAAACAAATGAGACACATTTCATTTTCAATGTTCTTGAATTCTTGCAGTTTTTTAGTTGTAGTAAAGATTCAGTGTTTAGGTTTCTTTGTAGCCATTTTTTTTGTTAATGGCTACAAATACTTGTAAAGGATAGTGGATTATTTTTTTTCCTTTTTAATTTCCTTTTTTTTTTTACTTATGGTTATTCACTTTTTTGAGTATTTAGGTAGAAGTCATTATGACTAAGACTATAAGTTTTTGATTATGGAACTGCTTAACCGAGTCCAACGGTGATGAACAGTAATGTTATGACCCCAAGATTTATGGATGTAGTTTTTAAAGACTTACTTTTGCTATAAAAAATGAGCTAGCGCGCAGATGGTTGCCCGTTTGCCTTCTATTTCGATGTAAAAGAAATTTTCTATGAAATATATGTATATTATGGTAAGAAATTCTTATAATGCTTGTCCCTAGCTTTATCAACTATATCTGATAATTTTACAATAGTTGTAGATTTTATGAATTTTTTTTACTTCATTTATTAGTTAATTGATGCAAAAAAGATTTTATTTGCAGTTTTGGGTTCAGGGTATTGGTCATTTTTATATTAAAAAAATAAGATAAAAAGAACTTAAATCAATGTGATACATCTCATCTTCAATGTTCTTGAATTCATTCAGTTATTAGTTGTAGTAAAGATTCAATCTTTAGGTTTCTTGGTATGCATTTTTTGGCTAATGATTACAAAAACTTGTAAAGAACAGTGGATTATTTACCTTTCTTTTTAATTTCCTTTTTTACTTATGATTATTCACTGTTTTGAGTATCAAGGTAGAAGTGATCATGAGTATGATTATGATTATAATTATGATTATTATTATTATTAGTTGATTATGATAAGAAATTGTAATAAGAAAGGTTAAATGCAACTTTATCAACTATATCTAATCTATGTAGTCAATCTCGGTGGTATCTTGGTTATCGGTCCTCATGTGATATATAGGTCAAAATATCGGTACCGATAACATCAGCCGATATTTCACCGATATCCCGATATCAGTGTTTTACGTCTTAATTTTCAACTTTTAGTGTTTAATGTTGGTGTTTTGAGTCTTAATCAGTTCCTACTTGCTACAATTGCTAGTGTTATGCAAGTAGCAAAAGAATAATTTGTTAATAGTAGGAGAGTATACTGAATTGTTTAGTGTTTATAAAATGCCATATATATAAATTCTACGTGATATTAAAATTGTCGATATCCCACCAATATCTCACCGCGATAACCGATATTTGATATTTTTCCACGTTAACTGCTTAATCTAATGATTTAAATCACAATAACTGATGTAAAAGTATTTTACTTTTGTGTAGGTGTTTGCATATTGACATATTGCAAGCTCAAAAAATCATTAAAATGGAAGAAATACAGTCTCAATCAGATAACTACATATCATCAGCATCATCTTTAGCAAGTAGTCCATATACAAGACTACCTTTAAACAACTTTTACTACTTAAGAAGACCAGGTTCTATAAGACAACCAATTTCATTTGAGGATTCACCTGACTGGGATGACACAAATGTGGAATTTAAAATGGCGGAAAGTAGTATTGCCGCCTCGGATAGTGGTTATATATCTTCACCACCACAACCCGAGGTGGCGAGACATGTTTTAGGTGATTCGGTTGTGTGGAAGGACTTAACGGTTGTTATAAAGGGTAAGAGAAAGTATTCTGATCGGGTTGTTAAAAGCTCGAATGGTTATGCGTTGTCTGGTACAATGACTGTGATCATGGGCCCTAGAAAGTCCGGGAAGTCTACGCTTTTGAAGGCGCTTGCGGGTATGTTAGCATTCGGTTTTCGGTTATTTCTAGTTTGAGATCTATGGTTTGTTTTTTAAGAAACTTATAGATAAAATAATCATATTTGGTTGAAGGGTTATGCTGAACGTACCCCCTCCTTTACTTGTCACAGTAACTCGTCCCCTGAACTTTCAATTTGTTTAACGATTTTATTTCGTGTTACTCTCCTCTAACATTTTGTTTCATTTTATGGTCTCTTTTTAAAATATTAAATCAAGAACTATAAAGCTTTTATTTGTTTTTTTGTTTTTTTTCCCTATTTTTTGTGTTTATTGTCCTTGATCATAATTAAGATATATATTATTATCAGTGTCGATGCATTATTATATAATTTATATTAATAAAACTATATATGTGTGTGTGGGGCTGATACTATTAAAAATAAAAAAAAAGATATTAATAATATTTACAATGTAAATAATATTAATAAAAATAAATTAATATTTAATAATAACAACTTAGTTGTTTTAGTTTGATATATTTAGTTGAGATTATTAAGTGAATAAAATGTTGGAGTAACTAATATGTATTTAAATAATGTTAAGTGAAAATGGTAATTGATTTAATAAGTTCAAGGGGTACGTTTAGCAACACCCTAACAATTAGGTCCAAACTTCAAACGGGCCTAAATTAAGCTAGGAGTCTTGGACTGGAGTTACGGGACCCACAACCAGCTGTCAGACCCGAATTTTAACATTTTGACTTCAAATTTTGCCAACCAAAATTTTTTCCCAAATTTTGCATTTTGTAATCATCTCATTTTGCCTAAGACGCGACTCGTCTATTTATAGTCTTAAGTTCAGTATTTAACATAACTTGATAATACTCTGTGTTTGACATTAACAAATTGTTGTTCATGTGTCATTTAGGAAGGTTAGATGATTCAGCAAGTGTATATGGTGAAGTATTTGTGAATGGTGCAAAGTCATCATTAAATTATGGATCTTATGTAAGTCAAGTACATGTTATGTAAAAAATTGTAACACAACATGCTCATAATAGTGAAAAGTGGGCCCATAAACGAACCGAACGAACACGAACAGTTCATTAACTTTAAACGAACACGAACACTTAATCAAACACATATTTTGTGTTCATGTTCGTTTATTTAAAAAACGAACATGTTCGTGTTCATTTATGTTCGTTTGTTTAAAATCTAAACGAACAGTTCACGAACAAAAACATACATAACTGAACAAAGATAAACAAACATATATGAACATAAATAAACACAAATGAACAATTATAAAACCATTAAGTGGATGACTCTTCCAGATAATATTTAATTATTTTATATTAATATGTAAACGAACATAAATGAACTGAACACATATTTTGTGTTCATGTCCGTTTATTTAAAAAAATAAACATGTTCGTGTTCATTTATGTTCATTTGTTTAAAATCTAAGCGAACAATTCACAAACATAAATGAACATAACTGAACAAAGATAAACAAACATAAATGAACACACATAAATGAAAACAAATGAACAAATATAAAACCATTAAGTAGATGACTCTTCCAGATAATATTTAATTATTTTATATTAATATGTAAACCAACATAAATGAATATAAATAAACAGACATAAATAAACGAACAAAACATGTGTTCATGTTCGTTCATTTAACTAAACGAACACATTTTTTTTCATGTTCGTTCGTTTATTAAATAAACGAACATAAACCAAACTCCTTTTATCATCAATAGGGATTTGTGAAAAGAAAAAACACGCTAATCGGCTCGCTAACCGTACGTGAATATCTCTACTACTCGGCACTACTTCAACTTCCCGGTTTCTTGTGTGACAAAAAAAATTTTGTTGAGGAAGCCATTGATGCCATGTCATTGGGTGACTATGCAAATAATATTATAGGTGGTCTCTCTTATGGTGAAAAAAGACACGTTAGCATTGCTAGAGAGCTCGTTATGAACCCGCGTTTCTTGTTCATAGATGAGCCTCTTTATCACCTTGACAGGTATTCTTGTAGTCACAATAATCATTTTGAAAACGTACATCTAGGGGTGGCATATGTGACCCATTGGGTTGAATGAATTGCATTAAAATGTATATAATGGGTCAAACTAAAAAAAGAAAATGATTGAAACGGGTCAAAACGGGCTGACATTTCTTGAAGGGGTTTTTTTTATTTTTATTTTATGGAACGAGAAAACGGAGGAAACCTTTTTGTACTTTTAATTTTTTAGTTTTTTATTTATATTTCGAGTTATGATTTTTTAATAATTTATTTGAATTTTTTAATGAGGGGTTTTTGAAATGGGTCAAAATGGGTTGAGATTTCGAAAACCCCTAATTAAAAAATTATAACTTGAAATATAAATCAAAAACTAAAAAAGTAAAAATACTAAAAAGTTTTCTCCGTTTTTCTCATTCCATAAATAATAATAATAAAAAAAAATAAACTCGAGAAATGTCAACCCGTTTTGACCCGTTTCAATCATATATTTTTTTAGTTTGACTCATTCTGACCCATTATATACATTTTAATACAACCATTCAACCCATTTGCCACCCCTACGTACATCCGACCATGTTATACTAATGTCTATTTCCCATAATACCCCTTCCATGTATAGTGTTTCTGCACTAATGATGATGGTGAACCTCAAGAAGCTAGCAAACACAGGCTGCACTCTTGTTTTCACTATTTATCAAAGTAGCACTGAAGTTTTTGGCCTCTTTGACCGCATTTGTCTTCTTTCGAATGGGAAAACATTGTTTTTCGGAGAAACATTGGCTTGTTTGCAGGTAAGATTCATTCGTATAATCCATTTATATTTATGAAAATAATATTATTTTGTAACTAATATTATGTGTTATGCAGCACTTCTCAAATGCTGGATTTCCTTGTCCAATCATGCAAAGTCCTTCCGATCACTTTCTTCGTGCGATAAACACTGAATTTGACCGCATTATTTCCGTGTGCCAAAACTGGCAGGTATGGTGTTTCATTTTTATTTAACATATTTAGGCCTGTAAACGAACCGATGAACACGAATGGAGAATGTTCGTGTTCATTTTGTTTAACTTGTACTGAACAAATGATCGAACACGAACAGTTAAACGAACGAGGCTCTCTTGTTTGTGTTCGTTGTTAAGAAAATGAACATAAACGAATGGTTCACGAACGTAAGTCGTAGATGAATGGACATAACTTGACATAGATGAACGAACATAACTGAGCTAAAACCAATTATAAGTAAATGTGAACAACAGTGCATTGTGCCTAAAAAGCTATTAAAACTGCACTAAATTGTAATGGACCTTAAAATTTAATGAATATATTAACGAACGTAAAACGAATGAACTTAGTCAAATGTAAACCAACGAACGTAAACGAACGCATTTAGATGAGCGAACATTCACAAACAAGACGTGTTTATTTATTAAATAAACAAACTTCTTGCCGAACGGTTTACGAACGCTTAACTGAACGTTTGGTTCATTTACAGGCCTAAGCATATAATCGTTTTTCCATTATTATATTGCGTTAAATTTCACAGGATGGTCATGGGGATCTTTCGTCTGTTAATATGGACACAGCTGCAGCGATTCGTACACTCGAGAAAACCTATAAATCATCTGCTGATGCTGCAGAAGTTGAAACAATGATATTAAGATTAACCGAACGGGTACAGTCGTTAAAAATCCCATTTTCTATTCCAAGTTAAGATCTTTATTCTACTAATAATTATATTAATGTTTATGTTTTGACATGTATTGATCAGGATGGCCCGTCTCACAAAAGCAAAGGAAAAGCAAGCAATGCAACAAGAGTTATCGTTTTGACATGGAGATCATTATTAATTATGTCACGAGAGTGGAAGTATTATTGGTTTCGGTTAATTCTTTATATGCTGCTTGCATTAAGTATCGGCACTATATTTTCTGGATTAAGCCATTCGCTAACGTCAGTCGGGGTGAGTTGCATGAAATGTATATATTTTCGAACATGTTTTTATTCATGGAATTTATTAAAATAATGTCACAAGTGAATAAAATGCATTATAAATTGATTTTGATGGTTCATATTGAATGTTGCAGGCAAGAGTAACTGCAATCTTTATGTTGATATCTTTTGGTTCATTATTAAGTATCGTTGGAGTACCCGCACAACTAAAGGAGGTCAAGGTAAACGGACGGGTTGGGTAACGGGTCAAAATGAGTTTGAACCATAGCGGGCTTTTTTGTTCGGGTCGGGTTGGCTCTTAACACTTTGACATAGAGCCGAAGCACATAAACCATTACAAAAGGTGCCCCTTTATAAGGATTTTCTATATTTGCCAAAATTTCAAAGTTACAAGTTGACTAGACGCGTAAATTATGCTAAGCGATTCACGTGTTTTAGTAAAAAAAGAAAAATACTGAAGATTGATGAAATTTGGGGAAAATCATGAGTGATGAAGTCGGAGCCTTAAATGTAGGAATTCGGGTCAGACAGCTGGGCCAGATGATCTGGCTTGTTGATACCTTTCCGTTCGTTGGTTAGACTATGCGTAGTGGGCGACAAATGGGTTGGATTTTTGGCGACAGCACCGCCTCCGGGTGATATTCAGGCGATAAGGGTTGGTTTGGGGGGGGGGGGATTTTGGGCTACAAACCACTACACCCCTAAAATGAAAATAGCCTATCTGATGGCGCCACGTGTCGAAAATCCCCCCCATTTTGCAGCCCTCCACTACAATAGCCTTATGGGCCCAGTGACTTCACTCCTAGCCCAAGTTATGCTCGTTTAGTGTGTGGGCCCATTCTGCGATGTTTCCCTTTATCCAACTGGTCTAAATAAGAGTCTGCTAACTTTTGGATAATTATTATGTTTAAATTTGATTACGAAAAATTTCTCATTACATTAAAATTTGGTTTGTTTTCAATAAAATGATTTAAGAGGTTGTTCGTACCTTTGAGATGCTTTCGGCTCGTTTCTTTCTTAACTATTTTTATTTACACAATCCTTTTTGTGTTAACTCTCAAATCAAGTTAACAAGTTATTTTATGTAATGCAGGTGTATGCTTGTGAAGATTCAAATAAACACTCGGGCGCGTTTGTTTTCTTAACGGGACAATTCTTGGCTAGCATACCGTTCTTGTTTCTCATCTCCATTTCATCAAGTCTACTCTTTTACTTCCTTATCGGGCTTAGAAACGAGTTCACCTATATGATGTATTTTGTGGTCAACTTTTTCATTTGCCTTTTGGTCAATGAAGGGTTAGTGTTATTAGTTACCACCATTTTTCAAGATATGTATTGGAGCATAGTGACTTTGGTGTTTATGCATGTAAGTTTTCTCATTTTGTTGTTTATTATGCTTGAAATTGAGAACTTTGAGAACCATTTTGGACCACAAAAAAGTCAAAAATAAAAAAAAAATCATAAAACAAAAAAAACGCAAAAATAAAAAAAGTAAAAAAAACCAAAGTTCTTATTTATCATCCCGGTTTCATAAAAAAAACGTCTCGGTTTAGCTAAATTATACATTTATGTATAACATGTACATATATGTACATACATGGTTTTTTTGTACACATATGTAAAGTTTAAGGTAAATGATAATGTACATATGTGTACATTATGTAACTAGAGATTAAATGATATTATACACATGTGTATAATACAATTTTTTTTTTTGAAACTGGAATGAAATTTAAGAATTTTGGTTTTTTTACTTTTTAATTTTTTTTTTTGTTTTATAATTTTTTTAAATATCTTTTTTAGAGGTTTTTTTAGTGATCCAAAATGGTTCACTTAGGATCGTTGCCCATGCTTATAAATAACTCAATATACAAAAAAGTTATCGTTTTGGATTAAAAGTTGGTGTTATTAATATGTAGGCGATGATGATGCTTTCGGGTGGATATTTTAGGATTCGAAGTGCGTTAACTAGGCCTGTATGGATATATCCTATGTCCTACATTGCGGTCCACACGTTAACGATTCAGGTTTTATGATACTCTATTTTTCTATTTCAAATAGAAACAATGGTCCAGACTCCAGGATTTCAAATTTCATAGTTAATATGAAAAAAAAAATTAATTTCAAGAAATATTCACCATGAATCTTGAACTATGAACTAGCTTGTGTTTTTACACATGAAAACACAAATTAAATTAATTTTTTAAAAATTTTGTATAAATTTTAAATCTGGAAAGTCATTGTGTTGAATCCAAAAGTCAAATGTGTTGACTTCACTGATTTTGTTACTGGCCCGTTTTGATCCAAAACCATTTCATTCAAGCATTTTTTGACCCGAACCTAGGTTGGCCCATAAGCCTGCCCGACCCGTCAGTTTACATACTTAGTTACATTTATATAGCCAAAATATACTGTCTTTTATTGTAAATTCCCGACACTACCCTGTATTAGCTTTATGTGAATTATTACAATGTTTTAAGTGTTTCGATTTTTTTTTCGCATGTTTTGTTTGTAGGGGATCTTGGAGAATGAATACGACGGAATATTATTTACGACCGGACAAGTGAGGACCGTATCAGGGTACGAAGCTCTTCATAATGTATATGATATGCCGCAAAACGAGCATTCCAAGTGGAAAAATTTGATGATACTTTCACTTATGGCTCTCGGTTATCGAGTTCTTGTGTTCTTGTTGCTGCATATTCGTGTCAAGAAGACATTTTCCATTTTCGGGCTTTTGTATTGTAAACGCAAGATCAATGACAAAACATGAATAGTTGAAACAGAGTGGAAGTTGAGATAATAAATAGAATAGACTTATAAGAAAATTGATATAATGTTTGAATACTCAAATCTATATGTTGTCTTTCATAAGTAAATTTAATTTTGGCAGGTAAGAATTTATTTAAAATGCAAAGTTCAATAATATTATTATAGAGGGTTTTAGGAACACGTTTTGTTTTGATTTAATACGTACATATATTAGTTTGTTAGCGTTTACTCTTCATTATATTTTGTTAGCGTTTGGGCTATTTTAATTGAGATATGTAGGTCTTTTAGATTTTTAACGAACGAAAATAAACGAACATGAACATGTTGATTTTTTTAAACGAACAAACATGAACACAAATATTTGTATTACGAAAAAGGGGGCGACCGGTGTAGGTGACGATGCCGATTGATGTAAGTCTTCAACATCCCTTCAAAGCTTATTACACGTAATCATACTTACATTTATTCTTGACCGGAAAAACATGGATAAAAACGGTCAACTAACAAAGTTTAATATTTAATAAAGATTACTTTTACATAATCACTTTTATTTACATTTAAAGTTTATTATAAGTTTTGTTAAATTATAAAAGGCAATCAAATCAGTTTAGAAAATTTTCTAAAAATTCACAGGTTCTTATTTCATTGAAAAAATTAATTAAAATAAACTTTTATAAAATTTGGAGTTTTTATAATGTGTTTTCCATATTAATGACTTAATTATATATTAAACAAAGCAAAATTCAAGAAACATACTTTCCAGTGTTCAAATATTATGAAATTTTAACCGAAACACTTTTACACCAAAATAGAGTTATTGTAAAAATTTGAACTCATTTGGAGTTTTTAACTCGATTTTTAAATTTACTTTTGTAATCATAGAAGCATTGTCCTCAATAAAAGTAATCACCCATGCAAAACTATTTCGTAGTGTTACATGTTACATCTTAAAGAAAATGATAATACGCAATTCTCCATCGTCTGCTTAGAAACTCTGGAAGAGGATCCCCACAAAGCGCATTTCCAGTGTAACTTAACTCGCTGAATGTTTGAAGTTGATGGCCTGTTGGGATTCTTCCTACAAGATTGTTGTATGGCACGTTTATACATCTCAGAGCGGTTAATTGTGACAGGCTCAAAGGAATATTTCCTTCGAGATGGTTCAGTGACAGATCTAAAGATTTAAGCAACGAGTTAGGAATTGTTCTTGTTAAATCATTGTGTGATAGATTCAGGGATCGTAACCCCGAAAGTCCAACAAGTTCATCAGGAATTGACCCTGAAAACTTGTTACTAGAAAGGTCTAATAAAGTCACTTGATATAGTATGGTGCTATATGTATAAGTATTGCTAGAAAACTCGTTATGAGCCTCTTTATCACCCAGACAGGTATTCTTGTAGTCACAAACTCACAATAATCGACACTTTCAAAATGTACGCCTGACACGTTAAACACCGGCCTCTGTGTTTAGTGTTTTTGCACTCATGATGATGGTGACCCTCAAGAAGCTAGCATACACAGGCTGCACTCTTATTTTCTCTGTTTACCAAAGTAGCACTGAAGTTTTTGACCGAATTTGCCTTCTTTCAAATGGAAACACACTGTTTTTTTGGAGAAACATTGGCTTGTTTGCAGGCAATCTTTTATCATTGGCAAATTGAAATTTAATAATCTCATATTAGAAGATAGCTGCTAGCGGTCCCAAATTTCACAGGAATTGTTTTCATTGGACATCCGTTCTGTTAAGTTTTTTTTTCCAAATTCAAACCGATGTTTTAGAGATTTTAATCAGAATGAGAATACGAGTCGATTGATATAAAACTTAGCTTGAAACGGTGCCACTTTTATATTATATCAAGTTTCAAGATATAATATGCTATAACCACGATTTAAATTGGAATGATAAGTGGGCTTTAGCATAATTGCTATGTGATTTAAATGGATTGAATTATTATGTAGGTCCATTATTTAACAAACTTTGCCAGCCCATCAAAGAAATTAAAGAAATCAATGATTTATGGGCTTGGTGCTGAAGTTGGCCGGTGTCCGTAAAAAATTTTGAACGGCAACTTTTATTAAAACGGACAAACTAGCAAGCCGTTAGAGCTAAAAACAACAAACAAACTTAAAAAGAGAAATTACACCAATTATTCTAATTTAGAGCTTTGATTGACGACCTATTTTTAAGTCAAAGAGAACGTAGTTAAATAACGGTTATATTAAGTTTAGTTGTGCAACAATACAATATTTTTAGTCCTAATTTTACATGAAAAACAGCTGCCGACATTTTAAATATTTTTCTTTGATTGATTTGTTATTCTCGCATGATAAGACAATCAAGTGTAGGGTTTGATTCTACATAGGAATTTTATTTGACATGTGAACTTTGTTAGACATGAATGTGTTTATGTTGTTTTTACTAATGAATGATTTGAGTATATTCATGTGTTTAGTGTCTACTTATGAAGAAGAATAGTTGTTTATGTGGATTATGTTGGCAATTGTATAGATAGCATCTTAGCTAGTGTACTTGTTCGGTCATGTAACACAGTCGAATTCCTTAAACGATTGTTCTTCATTCGTTTAATTAAACATGGCTATGCCTATGTAGCTTGTTAGCAAAGTGAATTAAGTCAGGACTTTAGGTTATACGTGATGTTAACAAACCTTAAATTGGATGTGATCATTTGTTTGTTTCTTGTCTTTTATTATAGTGTTATGTGTGACCTACTAATTAATTGCAATTTAGGTTCATATATATTAGTATCAACCCAATCAAATCATTTTGTTTTACTTGTTAGAAACAAACAAAATGTTAATACAACAACATATTCTTCGTGGATCCAATACCATACTTAATCTAGTCATTTAGGCTAATTTGGTTTTTACATGACTTGATGACAGCCACCATTGATCATGAGTCTAGTCTTGGGATAGAATGGAACATAATTTTTTGAGTTGTATTCTATTAAAGTGTCAATCTTTTGGCTAACACAATATACATATAATATATACGACTAGATTAAGAAAAAAATTTATGACCTACTTCCATAGATAATGTTTCAAACAACTTTTAAATACACGGGGTTCTACATGGCACTTACAAAATCAAAAACATAATTTAAGTAAACTAGAGAGACATATCCTCAATCCCTCGAAACTTAAGAAACCCCCAAATCACATTGTCTGACCCCCCCCCCCCCCCCCCCCGGTCCATCCAAAACCAATAACCATCTCCATCAAATATAATGTATCATTCACCCCTCCCTCGTCCTAAATCAAAACCACCCCTTTGCCCCGCATATGATGTTAATCACCCCCTAGCCCTATAAAAATACCGTGTCTATAGACAACCTATTATGTTATACATTACACATTTGTTGTTTTATTAGAAAAAAAAATTCCAAGTAACCTAAATTACAAAAAGAAAACAAAATAAAGGAGAATCTTATAATATCATACAATCTACCGGTAGGATAGATGTGTTTTTGTTATGTTGGTGTCATACGGATTCACATTGATAGAAGAAGGGTGGGACATGGCCCACCGTCCAATCATAATCCGTAGTGTTAATTAAGTAACAATCATAAATTCAAAAGTAGAATTTTATATCTAAATGCTTCAACTAAATTTTTGACGAATTAAATACAAACTACACAAAAAGTGCATGACATGTTATTAAATTACAAAAATACAAAATACACATATTATTGAACATGGCCATGTCCATGTTTCTATGTTTTTCTCTTTCTTTATTGTTATTATTTTGGTGGGGTGAGGTGTACAAGTATAGATAAAGACTTCACCTTAAAAAGGCTACATCAACTTGGATACACATTTATTTATTATTTAATAATTAATTAATTGCTTAGATATTTTTAAATATAACAAAAACAATTATATAAAACACGTTTTCTACCATCTATTTACCAACACGGACATTAAAAAGGATATTTTGGTACGGGTTATAAAAGACAAGTCTTGATCAATATGTTGATTATTGATGCTATTGCAATGTATTTAGCCAAACAAATAAAAACAACGTACTTTTGTTGTCAATTCAAACTCGACAAATGGTAGATCCTAGCAATCAATGGCACATATGTTGTTTACTTTTCTTGTACATGTCGCATTTGCATACATTGTCGTTGATACTGGATTTTTAAAATTGTATTACTTTCTTTAACGGCGTGTAGAAAAATATTAATGAAACTATAACTTAGCAAGATGCTATAAATGAAATAGAAACTACATGCATGATAAAATGTCTTCTAAGGCGTATTAAAAACACCACACGAAGTCGGTTGGTACCGGTTAGCTTCATTACGACACTTGCACGGAACCCAGCAATTAAATTAGTAAACACCAAAATACTCAAAAATACTCGTATAGAGTATGATACAAAGAATTAACATAATTAAAGATAAAACATGCGTTTAGTCGGTTGGTAAACCCGGGTATTGCGGCGGTGAGTCAACACAAATTGAGTCGATTTCAGTTACGTACGTTACGGTACCGAAACTAAAAAATTTTACATATTTAAAACAAAAAGAATACTAATACTGGATGACATGGCACGTACTGATGCTGCCATGCGGTCGATTAGGCTTTGCGACACCTAGCCCTGATATTTATCTCATGTATAAAAATATATAATCTCTATAAATATAGAATTTTACTGTTAATGTAATTGGAAAGAAAGATATTATCTCTTAGCCTGTAAATGGTACATGTGTGCATTGAAAAATTGAGTTAAGGGCACACAAATAACTAATAGGATGTTGACTAGGGCAAAGGATTCAAAATTGAGTATTTTCCAATTACATTAACAGCAAAATTCTATATTTATAAAAATTATTAAGATATAAGTTAACGAAATTCAAATCAATATCTCATATCACTCATGTATAGAGCTTTAAAATCAATATGAACAGTCAACATCACGTTTCAAAGAAACCCATTATGATATTTGAGACAATTTAAAAAAATATCCCATATCACAATCTAAACGTCCATATTGTTTTAAATTCAATGTATACTTAGGGGGTGTTTGTTTTTTCTTCAAACATCTTCAAGGGAGCTAATGTCTGCAGGCGCGCAGACATTACCCTTGAAGACTGTTTGTTTTTTTTCTTAAAACAGATCTGAAGTTATCTTCTTTCATCTTAAAAGAAAAGCAAGGAAATCTTGCTTAAAACATCTTCATAAAAAAACCTTACTCTTCTCCCTTTGCAGCCACCCTCTCATCCACTGCTCCTACCACCGTCCGCCAACACCACCACCCACCGTACGCCGCCACCACCACCCCCGTACCCCGCCGCCACCGTCCACCACCATCCACCGCCACCACCACCGTCCACCACCCACCATCCATCACCACCACCGTCCACCACCCACCATCCATCACCACCACCGTCCGCCACCACCACCACCATCCATCACCGCCACCACCACCATCCATCACCCACCACCACCACCATCCATCACCGCCACCACCACCACCATCCATCACCGCCACCACCACCGTCCACCACCCACCATCCATCACCACCACCGTCCACTACCCACCATCCATCACCACCACCGTCCGCCACCACCACCACCATCCATCACCACCACCGTCCACCACCCACCATCCATCACCACCACCACCATCCATCACCGCCACCACCACCATCCACCACCATCCATCACCACCACCGTCCACCACCAACCAAAACCATCCATCACCACCACCCATTGTCCACCACCACCATCCACCGCCACTACCCACCGTCCGCCGCCACTACCACCATCCACCACCACCACCTTCCACCACCCACCAAAACCAAATCGGCATGGCAAGCAAAGACTAAAAACTAGATGTAACTTGAATAAATGACTTCTATCTTGTGAGATAAGTTTGACAGTTATGCAGACAGTATCAGCTTATAAAAACAAACAGTCTTATATTTTCAGCTTGCAGATCTTCAGACCACATCTTCAGTTGCAGACATGAAAACAGATGAAATCAGCTTGCAGACAGTTTATGTCTGCAAAAACAAACAGCACCTTAGTGATTGTAAGACTTTAATTGGTAATTTGCTGAAGAAGCCATAAAGTATTCTCTAATCTTCTTTAATATCCAATATCACCGTTGAGGGACCATAATGCAATTATCAATAAATTGACAATTGCTATAACTTATATACAAAGGTTTATTTGTTAATGATAAGAACAAGATAATTAAACCAACTTGTTGATAATAATTACATTTATAAATTCTAACACATTACTAATGGTGTTTCTAAGTCAGGTTGAAGCGTCAAAATCAACATAGACGTTTGACATCCATTCTCAGAAAGATTCATTCGGCTATTGGAGTTGGTTCCGAACGCTACTTAAAAAACATATTCAATCCCAAATGTTTGTAATCAGTGCCAGTTAAAACTAATTTCGTAACCACTAGACAAAAGAATTTCAAGAAAACTTGCATGTTTTAGTCGTGTTTTTGTAGTTTTGTTGGAGGGAATACCGAATGGTATGTAATTATATACATATGATTTATAATAATTGTAATATTAAATCGCTTATTGGCTTTAACGTGTTACGTGAAAAATTAAGAGTTGCATAATGTATTTTAGGCCGTTAGCTCCTTGCTAGTGTTTTAGTAATTCTTGTCATTTCAAGACAAATTCAGTATACTTATGTTAAATCACCTATTACTAACCATAATTACTAAAAGGGAAAGTGATAGATATTTTGTGATATTTATGTCTCATAAATAGTAATATAATGGAAGTTGGCCTTGTACAGTTGTACCTTTTGTACTCTTTAGAAAATTGTGACACGTACGTAGATAAAGTGTATTTTGAAGTTAATCATATCTCACATATGTAAAACAATTATTGTGAGGACCAATCTAGTTGGATTGACTTATGACATGGGCCCTAACTCACCTGAGCAGATTGCCTAATGACAAGGTTCTTTAGATCCTTTATTTTAATCTATTTTATACCTATAATACGAAAATATGTCTTTATCCAGGTTTAAACCTATAATCTCTCATCTAAATATACAAGCAGGCTAGCCCTAGGCCCACACTGGCAATTATCTTAATTCTTGACCGGTTTACACCGACTTATTAATGTATAGAAACAAACAAAATAAGAAAATTAGATTTTAATAGTTAATTTGAGTTACTGGCCGGTGCTAAGTCAAACTTAAGAAACATACCACAACAGTTCTAACTTTCAGCCTAATATCATTTACTAAACTTTTTAGTAACGGAATCTAACTTGTTAGTTTTGTAACTATGTGGACATGTGTCAAAAACAATGACATGGATTAGTTTCGTGACATAAATGTACTTTAATTTTCTTTTTTTTGAAGTACAGTTGAATTATAGTTAAAAACCAACAAGAAGCATCCAGATATCCTTTTATTCAAGGTGATGTCACATTGAACTAGAAACTGAACGAAACGAACAAAACGACAAGACAGATCTATGAGTGAGGCCCTTGACTCATCCAACACATTTTATCCATTATTATATTTCATTAAAGGTGGACAAATTGGTCATGCTTTCTTTTTTGTTTACTAACGGTAAACAAATCTTTCAAATGAATTACCGGTTAAATTCATTATATAAACTCGTCTATTATATCGGGATACTTAGTGAAGAAACACCAGTCGAACCCCGACAGATTACGAGTAACCTGAGGGTTAGATAGACGTTTCCCACGAGGGGTTAATTCCGGCAAGATGGTTCTTCCGATAACCTGCAAAACAGACACCGTGAGCTCGTCACTAAGAAAGGGGGGGGGGTTCCTCCTTGTGACCACCCTCCGGCGTGAGAATCAGTCTATATTACTCTTTGAATATAAAAGTATGTTATTAATACTAGAGCAGTTATCAGGTAAATTATACCAGATATTAGATGATGAAATGATATTACCATTTGATGTCTTTTATAGCCGAAGGTGGGTTTCCAAGGAGGTTTAGCCGGCCTACTACTCTGCCAACTGTGGCCTACGCACGTGCTCTGCTGGTAATTGGTGGATAGGCAGCGGCTGACAGTGACCAGGCGTGCTGTTCACTTTTCCTTTTCCACCAACTACAGGCTAGGCACGTGATATGGCAGGAGTTGGTGAGCAGGCGGCGGCTATTGGTCACAGTGCTGTGGCGTGTTGTCTGCCATGCTGCTGTCAGTGAGCTGTCGTATCGTTGGTCAGATCTTTTGTCCATACCTCGTCAGGTATCACACAAAAGATCCTCCATTATTATACGGACTGGCTCATTTAGGCGGGAGTTTTCCCCCTCCCGCCTTTATGCGGGAATGTTCCCGGCTTTGCTCATTCCTTCTTCAGGTGACTACTGAATTATTACGAGTTGGAGCCTTCTGCGTGTAGCCATGCTGCGCGGGTGGCCAGTCCCTAATGGCGGGTATCCGCACCTGCGGGAACAGGTGGATACTTGGAAACCATAGGGAGGCATTTCCTGCGGGACCAGCTTGCGTACCGCATGTGAGGTCGTCACAACTCTGAGCGTGGTGGGTCCTGCGGGTCTGGTAGGTCGCGGCGCAGACGTCCCTATGGTGAAGTCTGCGGGTTCAACTGCGCAGACGTCCGTTTAAGGAGCCTTGCGTGTTCAACTGCGCAGACGTCTCCTTTAAGGGAGTCTTGCGGGTCCTAACCACCTCTGCTGGGACCTACCTCTTCAAGTCCCCCCAGTCCAATGTTCTTCTCATGAATGTTTAATAAAGTGAGGTGAACATTTGGACTTAAGCAAGGGGTTTTTGAAAAGGGTTTAGTTTTATGGGTTTTCCGCGGGAAGTCTTACCCACGGGTTTCCCAATGTCACGCAGAATTTCCCAATGTTCTGCTTGATCTCTGGGATGATGCGGATAGGTCTGTAACCTCCCCGCAAGTCAGGAGCGTTTAGAACCTTTTGTGTAGATTCTCCATGAGGTCTTGGTGGTTTTGAACATAGTGATCAATCATGTTATAACCACCAATTCCATCCTGAAGTTTCAAACAATCTAGTTCTTGACGTTCCCGCTATGCGGGGATGTTATTCCCGTTTCTGCAAGCATGGCCCAGAAGATCCTTCTTGGTTTCAATTCCCATGGAGTGCTCGGTATGCGAAGGGTTTTGCCTTGACGCTGTACCCGCACTTCGTCTTATTAGTTACTTTACTCCCAAGGTATCCCTGGCGTTAAATCCCTGCAGGGCTAGGTGCGTGAAGGGTTTTGCCTTAACACTGTACCCGCGCCTGACTTATGGTTGCCGAGGTGTTCCTGGCGTTTAATCCCCTGCGGGCGCTAGGTATGTGAAGGGTTTTGCCTTAACACTGTACCCGCGCCCGTCTTACAATTGGGTGCCGAGGTATGACTTTTTACGGGTGTTAGGTATGTGGAGGGTTTTGCCTTAACACTGTACCTGTGCCCGTTTTGTAGTTGGGTGGAATGCCAAGATTTTCTCGGCTTTACTTACCTGTGGGTGCTAGGTATGTGAAGGGTTTTGCCATAACACTGTACCCGCACCCTGCTTTATAGTCGGGTTTTTCCCGGTTTCCGTGCCCTGCGGGTGCTAGGTATGTGAAGGGTTTTGCCTTAACACTGTACCCGCACCCATCTTTATAGTTGGGTATTCTTGGCCTCTGTTCCCTGCGGGTGCTAGGTATGTGAAGGGTTTTGTCTTGACACTGTACCCGCAGCCGTCTTACGGTCAACTGGATAGCCAGGGTAAGGGGTATTTCCCGCTTACTTTTCGAATCTTTGGGATTTGCGCATGCATATTTAAATTTATTCTAGCGCTTTTCCCCATATTCTAGATAGGTTAACCGTTCATCGCGTGGTTGTCAATAGATCTAGGTACCTTTCATGATTTATGCGGTTAAAACCTGCATTTTCATTCAGTAGGGTGACCGACATAACTATGACTGACCTGCGTGAAGGTTTTCTATTCTTTGGGTTAATGCGGGTTTTGCCGCTTTCCCCATGCAACGAGTCTGCGTGGAGGTTTACCAATTGTTGGGTTTATGCGGGTTTTACCGCTTTCCCCATGCAACGACTTTTGCACTTATGTACGCGGTGAAGACCGACATATCCGTGTGAACAGTTTATATATGAATGCAAAACCATTAACGTCGATGTTTTAAGGAGAATCATTTCCATTAAAAGCGGCTCTTGGCCGGTACAAACTTGGAATTGATCTACATGTAACATTTGCGTAATTGAGCTCCGTTCCATGTTCGTGGGACGGGAGTGCCATCGAGCCTTTCAAGCCGGTATGCGCCCTTTCCCAGAACTTCTTTGATAATGTACGGCCCTTCCCAGACCGGTGCCAGTTTTCCTGGGCGTTCTTGGTTTGAAGCCTCGTTGTTACGCAATATGTAGTCTCCTACATTGAAGTTGCATAGCTTCACCCGCGTGTTGTAGTACTTTTGCATTTGTCGTTTGTAGTTCTCTTCACGCGCTGCAGCTAAGTCTCTGCGCTCCTCGGTCAGCATAAGGTCTAACCGTCTCTCCGCGTCGTTGTCCTCTGGTTTCATCATGACCCTTGGTGAAGGCAGCCCAATTTCGACCAGGACCATGGCTTCGGTGCCATAAGTGAGGCTGAACGGTGTTTCTCCTGTACTTGTCTTTTTCATTGTTCTATGAGCCCACAGTACATGTGGAACTTCGTCCACCCAGCCAGATCTGTGTTCCAGCAACCTTCTCTTTATGCCATCAACGATGCTCCTATTTGCCCTTTCCACCTCACCATTACCCTGCGGGTGTGCCACTGAGGTAAAGGTATGGGTGATGTGAAGTTCTCTAAGCCACCGTTGTAGGTTCTTGTCAGCAAAGTTGGTGCCGTTATCGCTCACCAAGTTTTGTGGAAGCCCGAAACGACAGATGATAAACTCCCAAATAAATTTTTTGATATGTTTCGCCGTCGTTTGGGCTAAGGGTTTTGCCTCTATCCACTTGGTGAAGTAATCGATGGCCACCACTAGGAATTGAACGTTTCCTGCTGCTGTAGGGAATGGGCCTGTCACATCGATGGCCCACTTCTGAAATGGCCATGAAGAGGTGACTGGAACAAGATCATTCTTCGGGCGATGCGTGTTAGGTGCGTAGAGCTGACAAGATCTGCACCTTCTGATGTATGCCAGCGCATCCGTATGCATCCCCGGCCAAAAGTATCCCGCGTTGTTCAATTTGGCTACAACTGCGCGTGGACCTGCATGTATCCCGCAGATGCCTTCGTGTACCTCCCTTAGGAGGTAGTTAGCATCTTGGTCGTCAACGCATCTTAGGAGGGGGCCGAGAAAGTTACGTCTGTAAAGTATGTCATCGATTAGTTGATAATTTAGTGCTTTACAGCGTAGTTTTCTCGCCTGTGCTTTTGACTCTGGCAGTATACCCGCCGCAAGGTAATTTATTATTGGTGTCATCCATGTTTCTGTGCCGGTTTGGATGACACATACCTCTTTGTGCGGGACTGATGGTGCGCCCAGGAGTTCGATGCGGATATCTTTTCCCAGATGGGTGAAAGCCAGTGACGCGAGCTTACTTAACGCGTCCGCAGACTTGTTTTCGCTACGCTTGACGTGTATGACTTTACAACTGTTAAAATCGCGCATGAGGGTTTTTGCTTGAGCGAGGTACAGGGCCATTGTGTCGTTCACTGCCGTGTACGTCCCGTTAATCTGATTGGCGACTAGCATGGAATCTACATGGGCTTCTAAGTTTTTCACTCCCATCTTACGCGCAATCCTTAACCCGGCCAAAAATGCTTCATATTCAGCTTCGTTATTCGTGCTTGGGAAGTCTAGCCGAATAGCATAAGTGTACTCTTGGCCTGTTGAGTTGGTCAGCTTTAACCCTGCGCCTGAGCCCTCGCTGCTGGACGCTCCATCAGTGTAAAGTCGCCAGACCTCGTCGATGTCTTGTGCTGGAGAGGGCTGAGCCTCGTCCTGGCACTCATTCTCTTGCGATGCGGGGACCTCGGCAATAAAGTCTGCCAAGACCTGGCCTTTTATGGCTGGTCGTGGCTTGTATTTTATTGCATATTCCCCCAATTCTATTGCCCACTTGGCTAGGCGTCCCGACAGTTCGGGTTTGCCCAAAACGTTTGCAAGTTTATAGTTGGTGAGAATAGTAATTGGGTGACCTTGGAAATATCGTCTTAGCCTGCGTGAAGCCTGCACCAGCGCTAAGACTAATTTCTCCAGGGTAGAATACCGAGTTTCAGCGTCCGTTAGGAGGCGGCTAACATAGTAGATTGGCATCTGGATGCCTTTTCGCTCGACTAACAGGACGGCCCCCGGTCGCTCTGTCTGTTGCGGAGAGGTATAGGATTAACTCCTCTCCCGCTTCCGGTGCTGTGAGCGTTGGAAGTTCGATCAAGCATGACCGAATTTCCTGAAAAGCTGCTTCCGCTTTTGGTGTCCAGCGGAAGTGCGTTTTCTTTAAACAGTTTCTCAGGGTCGACACGAACGGGAACGCCCTTTCCGCATGATTTGCCAAGAAGCGGTTAAGCGCAACTAGGCGTCCGTTCAGTGTCTGAGCTTGCTTGATGGTAGTAGGTGATTCCATTTTGACAATGGCCTCGACCTTTTCAGGGTTCGCTCTGAAGCCATCTTTTGTAACGATGACTCCTAAGAACTTCCCTTCTTCCATCCCGAAAGAACATTTGCTCGGGTTAAGCTTCATGTTTATCCTCCTAAGAGTGTTGAATGTTTCTTCGATGTCTTTCAACATCGCTTCCGGGTCAAGACTTTTGATGACCAGATCATCCATGTATACTTCCAGGTTCCTTCCGATTTGGGCGTGAAACTCTTTGTCCATTAGGCGTTGATATGTGGACCCGGCATTCTTAAGCCCGAATGGCATCATTTGGTAACAGAATGTGCCATCGGGCGTCCGAAATGCGGTCTTATCTTGATCGTCAACGGCCATGTGGATTTGATGGTATCCTTTATACGCATCAAGGAAGCATTTAAGGCGAAACGGTGCTAACGAATCTACCTTGAGATCAATTTCGGGTAACGGGTAACAATCTTTAGGGCATGCTTTATTCAGATCTTTGAAATCTATACACATGCGCCATTGTTTGTTAGCCTTCGGTACCATAACGGGATTTGCAACCCAAGTTTGATATCTGCTAACGCGTACGATGCCTGCGTCAAGGAGTTCCTTGACTTGGGTTCTACACGCGTTAGCTTGCTCTGCCCCCATTACTCTTCGCTTTTGTATGACCGGCGTAAAAGCCGGGTCACATTTGAGCTTATGCTCCGCTTTATCTCGAGGTACACCAGTCATATCTGCTGATTTCCATGCGAAGATATCAGCGTTCTTCTGTAGTAAGCGCTTGAGTAAGGTGCGTGCGGGGTCAGTGATTGTTGGGCCAATGGTGACCGCCTGATCGGGGTATTTGCCATTGAAAGCCCATTCTTCTGGTTCGGTGAATGTGCGTTTGGCCATTTTTGGTTTGGGGTTGGAAGAAACAGATGCGATACATACCTGGGGAACGCCGGTGATCATTGCTACACCTGCCGCTGTTGGCCATCCCATCATGCCATGGACCGAAGATACAACGGCATTGAACCTTGCCATCCCATCTCTTCCGAAGAGGGTGTCATATGTGTGATGTGGCTTTCTCAGGACAACGAAATCCACATCTTCTGTGCGTGAGCGGTTCCCATCCGTAAGAGTGACGGGGAAAGATAAGATACCCAGGGGGGTGTTCGTGCTGCCATCGAATCCTTCCATCGAGGCGTAGACCGTTTCTAACCGCCCCTTGTCTTCCTCATCTAGCTTGTCAAAGAACTGTCTGTACATAACCGTTGATGAAGCGCCGTTGTCAACGAGAGTGCGGGAAGTGATGTAATGCCCCAGCTGGGTTTTGATGATGATAGGGCCCTCTTTGCTGGGTCCTCCTGGCACTCGTGGGAAACGTACCTCGGCCTCTTTCCATGCACACGGTTCTGTCGCTCGTCTCTTCCTACCCATGATGTTACCCTGGACCATGTGAATACTGATGTCAACTGGCTTTCGCCCGTTGTTTCTGTATCGGTTGTCATTGTCAACTGGCTTTCCCACGGATGGTGCCAATGAAGAAACACCAGTCGAACCCCGACAGATTACGAGTAACCTGAGGGTTAGATAGACGTTTCCCACGAGGGGTTAATTCCGGCAAGATGGTTCTTCCGATAACCTGCAAAACAGACACCGTGAGCTCGTCACTAAGAAAGGGGGGGGTTCCTCCTTGTGACCACCCTCCGGCGTGAGAATCAGTCTATATTACTCTTTGAATATAAAAGTATGTTATTAATACTAGAGCAGTTATCAGGTAAATTATACCAGATATTAGATGATGAAATGATATTACCATTTGATGTCTTTTATAGCCGAAGGTGGGTTTCCAAGGAGGTTTAGCCGGCCTACTACTCTGCCAACTGTGGCCTACGCACGTGCTCTGCTGGTAATTGGTGGATAGGCAGCGGCTGACAGTGACCAGGCGTGCTGTTCACTTTTCCTTTTCCACCAACTACAGGCTAGGCACGTGATATGGCAGGAGTTGGTGAGCAGGCGGCGGCTATGTGTCACAGTGCTGTGGCGTGTTGTCTGCCATGCTGCTGTCAGTGAGCTGTCGTATCGTTGGTCAGATCTTTTGTCCATACCTCGTCAGGTATCACACAAAAGATCCACCATTATTATACGGACTGGCTCATTTAGGCGGGAGTTTTCCCCCTCCCGCCTTTATGCGGGAATGTTCCCGGCTTTGCTCATTCCTTCTTCAGGTGACTACTGAATTATTACGAGTTGGAGCCTTCTGCGTGTAGCCATGCTGCGCGGGTGGCCAGTCCCTAATGGCGGGTATCCGCACCTGCGGGAACAGGTGGATACTTGGAAACCATAGGGAGGCATTTCCTGCGGGACCAGCTTGCGTACCGCATGTGAGGTCGTCACAACTCTGAGCGTGGTGGGTCCTGCGGGTCTGGTAGGTCGCGGCGCAGACGTCCCTATGGTGAAGTCTGCGGGTTCAACTGCGCAGACGTCCGTTTAAGGAGTCTTGCGTGTTCAACTGCGCAGACGTCTCCTTTAAGGGAGTCTTGCGGGTCCTAACCACCTCTGCTGGGACCTACCTCTTCACTTAGTTAGCTCTTCAAATTTAAAAAGCGTGATAGCATAAATATAAGAAAGCCGTCGTTTTTAAAAAGCGTTAAACGTTAGGACTATTAATATATTGATGACTGATTAAATTTATTGATTTATTATTTAACTATTCATTTATTTACATTGACTTGGCTTAATTTACTTTGTTATTTGTTAATGTTAGCTATTTAGCTTGAAACCTATAATATTTTCATAAGCTATGAATCCTAAACAACTATTCAGTCGTCAAAAACGTAAAAAGAGAAAAGATAAAGCATTAAGAATTCCCAAGTCGCGGCTACACTAATTTATCCAAAGAAAGCTTCATGGTTTTTACAGTATCAAAACGTTGATGATATCGATATTCATAATGTGGACATTGATTATATTAATGTTGATGGAGATTGTGTTGATGATGCTAATGTTGATGAAGATGAAGTTGATGATAATCGTGCTGATATATTTGATTCAACAAATTGGGATCATACTATTGATAAGAAAGGTCCTAATGAGATCATACTATTGATAAAGGTCTAAGAATAAACTTTCTTGACCATTTGATACAACTATGTATATGAGAACTCCATCAAATAGGCCGGATATGCACGAATTATGAAGAGATGATCAACAATTTCGATTCCAACAAGTTAGCAGAGCCTCACAATTTATTTAACTACGTAAAAACAGATCATTTTCTTTTCTTCATTGTTATAATAATTATCGTCGTATTAATGAATTTTTCATATATAAGACCTCTTTTTTACTAGTCACACAAAACACCCGAAATCACTGGCTTGGTTTCGATCTTAGATCTCGAGTACTCCCACGTCTTAATATAAACACTCGCTATTTGTGACCTCTAATTTAGGTTAAGACAGACCGATGAGATTTATGTCATTAAATTTGTAGAGACTTATATACAGTGGACAGATGTGACACTACATAAACAATGACCCTTCATTCATCCCTATTTCCATGCACATGCAATTGTTACACCTTCATTCACACATTGACACAAATATTCTACTTGCATGAGTCTATAAAAGGATGCAAATCTATTTAGATCAAAATAGGAGAAATGATAATTAAAACAAAATGGTTAAGTTCACAAAAACACAAACTTTTGCAAAGAAAAACAATGGGATTTTGAAGCTCAAAGTGGTGATAGAGAAGCTCCAAAAGAGTCTTTCACAAGCCAAGAATTGGAACACTGGTTTCGGGTCAGGTCAGGAAACTGTCCCAGAAGACGTGAAAGAAGGGCATTTTGCGGTTATTGCAGCCGATGATTTTGAAGAAAGGAGGTTTGTGGTTCCGTTAGCGTACCTTGACCGACCATGTTTTCAAAGGTTGTTGGAGAGAGCGGCTGAGGAGTATGGGTTTGACCATGAGGGTGCGCTTATGGTGCCATGTAGCCCTAGTGAGCTCGAGTGGAGCTTGACACAGGGAGACTCGGGTTCACGAAATGATGCCGGTTGGGGTTCATGTAACATAGTGGAAAGTTACTAAATTAAGTTGCATAGAATTTGAAAGACCAAATTGGAGTTTCCTCTTTTAAAGCAAAGTTTAATGATCATTTGGTAGTACTTCAGTTGATTTGTTGTTATTGTCAAATAAGAATTGGTGTACTAATATTGTTTATATAATTATAAAGTGGAAATAAGAATTTAAAACATACACAAATATTACTTATATGACATATCAGTAACATCGGTTACCCTTCATAAATATATTCATCCATCCACAAATATCTTTACTTTTTAAATCTTAATGTGTTACAAATCTTAAATGTAACAAGATATAAAATAAAAAATAAATTTCTAAATTTTTTAATTGTATACCAAACCAGTATTTTTAATTGTTCTTTGGTAAAATATATAGTGATGATCAAATAAAAAAATTATAATTTAGGAGTTAAAAGAAAACATATAATATTCTTCGTTTGTCAAAAGCCCATAGCCCAAATTAATATATGTAAATATCTTAGAAGCCTGGGGTATAAACGTAAATTGGTGTCAAGATGCATCATTTAAACCCTAATTACTCTCCCTATGAGTGTGATAACTTTGTTAACAATTCGTCAATTTTCTAGAATAAATGCACCATACATGTATTTTTGCGGGATTTTAATCCATAACCTTTTGACTGTGTCATCACCACATAACAACTAGTATCAAAATCGACCGTAAAAATAACAATTTTAATAGCGTTTGAAACTACTCCTAATAAGTAATACCCGTGTGAGCCTTTCTGAGATAGAATGTTAACCATCTATACTCTAATACTCAATACTGATTTTTACACTTCATGCCTAACCTAGGAACAACATCAAGGAGGAAACTTACAACTGTGAAAAACTCATTTGAGTCAGGTTTCGAACCGTAGACCTTAAAGATCTCTAGCGTTAACAATTACTCCATGCCATTAGACTAGAAGACTCGATTGCGACCGTGAAAATAACTAATGGCTGGTATGAGAATTAATGAGAGTTAATGTGGCCAAACTGGGGTAAGGTCCAGACTCTAGGCTAGACTAGCCTGTTCAGATTTCACATGGGATGGTTAAAGTACTTGTGCCTTTGTATAAATGTTTTGGTCCAAATGGGACATGATCATCACAAACAAATTAGGGTATGAGAGCAAATGGTTAACGGGAGTGCTTGAGAAACTGAAGAAGCACTTACAAACAAAGATGAAGGATATGAGTGATTTTATCTCCATTTTCCTCTTCTAATCAACTAACCATAGAACGAAAATGGAAGTGGGCCCACCCCATGTTAAGAACTTGTTTGCGTCCACGAACAAGTTCATTATGAAACCAAGGAGGACCCGCACAGTACGAGTGTATGTGACAAACTTGTCTGTCATTGCCACAGAGGCGTTCATGAGTACGCTGTAATAACAATGGTGCATTTGGTTCGTAGAATTCAATGGAATTGTACTTTGAATCCCATCTCTTGATGTTTTTGTTTTTAATTTTTGAATGGAAATTTGGATCACTGGCGGGTCACCCGGTCATCTTCATTCTTCAAGTACGGAAGCGTGAAGTGTTAGGCTGGCATGTTCCTGAAGGGAAGCTCGTACATCAGTCCCGACCTGAAGACCACCCTCATGAGAAAACCACCATAGGATTTCAATAGGCATTCTCACTTTAGTAAGGTGGTAAGATGGTTACTTGTTAGAGTATAAAATAGGATGTCAAAAGTTTAATTTATACAGTGTGTAAAATATTAGTTGCTAAAAAAATTATCCTCAATAATCCTTCCTAAAATATCATAGTTTATAAAAAATACACAGATCCATGTAGTGATGTAGAATTAACTGTGTAGTTGGTGTGTAAAAACTATGTAGGTACATTATTCATCTTTCTTACGATGATCGTTAATTTGTGTGTTAACAACCAAACAATGCTGGTCAAGTTTAGTTGTGTAAGCTGTTAGAAGTTTGTGTGTGTGTATGTTAATTTGTTTCTACAAATACATATAAAGTTTATGTAGGCATATATTAATCTTACTAGTTTTTATCCCCCGTATTACGGGAGTTGTTTTATATTGTTTGTTCTAATATTTATTTATTTTTTGAATTTATATTTTTTGATTGTATGAAAGTTAATAATATATACTTATGGTTTGATGATAAATTGTTTCACAAATAAATGAGATGTTATAACCCGGTTTAAAAGCTATATGGTTTTGATATGACCCATGACCCGTTTATTTTTTTTACTATAAAGTTGGTTTTTTAATTATAAATAATATTTATGAAAGTTAATAATATACTTATGGTTTGATGAGACTCAAGACCCGTTTACATTTTTTAATATCAAATTGTTTTTTAATTTAAATAATATATATATATATATTTTTAAAACAAATAAGATATTAATTTTTATTATATCCTATTTTATATGATTTTTACATCAATAATTTGATGGTAATAATTTTTAATTTAAAGAGATGTTATAACCCATACCCATGAATTCGGGTTTGATAAGACCCGAATGGTTTGATGAGACTCAAGACCCGTTTAAGAAATATATGGGTTTGATAAGACCCATACCCATGAATTCGGGTCAAATGCATGAGAAGCCTCCATTTAAAAATCAAGCAAATATGGTGACTCCAAAAAATGGGGGAGCGACCACATCGCGACACGTAGGATTTTTATGTCTTCGTTTATATATATTATAGATTCTCCAAATACATATATATTGTTTTAGTTGTTAAAAATTGTGTAGATATATGTTGGTTATATAGTAATTTGTTATTTAATGGTTGTGTATAAATTATTTCATGTGTAGGTTGTTTTTATTGTAAAATGTAGGTGAATGTTTATATGTCGGTTGTTTGTATTATCTATGTGTATAATTAGAAGTTGTATGTAATTAATGAGTAGACCTGGAAATTGCTTGAATTCGTGTCTATATTTTTAACTATACCTGGAAATCGTGAATAAAAGTGATGATCTATAATTTAGAATGACGATGAATAAAAATGATGATGGACATACCTTAAATAAGCTTAATCGGTTTAACTATAAAAAAAGGATGATGAATAATTAAGAATTAAAAGATAATAAAGAAATAAAAGAAACAGAATTACATAATTTGAAACTTACTAAACCATTTATTAGTTAGAAAAGAAAAAGCAATTAAAATTTTGGCAAAATACCATTCTAATTAATTAAACAACAAATAATAAACAAAAGTTTTGATTGGTTAAAAGTACTTGAGATATATATATATATATATATATATATATATATATTATAGGGGAATGTTAACGTACAAATGAAATTAACATGCTAAACGTGAGAATCAAGTAGAGTAATTATGTATACAAGTAGAGTAATTATCTACTTACATCATAAAGTAATTATCATAGAGTAATTACATAATTACTTTACTTGATTTTCACGTTTAGCACGTTAATTTCATTTGTATTTGATCCAAACCCTGTATATATATATATATATATATAGAGAGAGAGAGAGAGAGAGAGAGAGAGCTTTGATCAAATACAAATTAAATTAATGTGTTAACTGTGAAAATCAAGTAGTCTAATTATATATACAACATAGTGTAATTGCAGCATAGATGTAATTACATAATTACATGTAAATATAATTACACTTACTTGATTCTCACATTTAGCACGTTAATTTAATTTGTACGTTATATTTCTCATGTGTGTGTATTATATGTGTGTGTATACACTTGGTGTTTGCGGCCTCTAATTTTGGCATACGACCGATGGGATTTGTACTTTCAATTTGGATGTACTTTGTTGAGAGATCATTAAATTGTTAGAAATATAATGGACAGATAAACATAAACGACACTTCATTCATATCTTATTTCCATGCACATGCACTTGTTGCACCTTCATTCACTCACAAACATATTTATATTATGCATACATTATAACTTATAGGTTATAATCTTATTCTCTTCATCTAGTATAGCCGATAAAAGGTTCTCAAACTCTTTGAATATTATAACTTAAAAGATAAGAGTTGATATAAAACCATGGGAAAGAAAAACAATAAAATTTTGAAGCTTAAATTGTTGATCATAGAGAAGCTACAAAAGGGTCTCTTACAAGCCAAGAATTGGAACATTGGGTTCGGGTCGGGCAAAGAAAAGGTCCCGGAAGATGTGAAAGAAGGGCATTTTGCGGTTATTGCAGTCGATGGTTATGAAGAATGGAAGTTTGTGGTTCCGTTAGGGTATCTTGATCGGCCGTGTTTCCAAAGGTTGTTGGAGAGAGCAGCCGAGGAGTATGGGTTTGACCATGAGGGTGCGCTTATGGTGCCGTGTAGCCCGATGGAGCTCGAGTGGATGTTGACACACGAAGATTCGGGTTCAGGAGATGAAGTTAGTTTGAGTTTCATGTAATGTTATAATGAGTGAACTGCGGTTTTCGTCCATGTGGTTTGTGCTAATATGCGGTTTTAGTCCAATAGTTTCAAATTTGCGATTTTCGTCCATGTGGTTTCATTTCAATTGCCTGTTAAACCCGACCCCACTAACCTTGTTAAGTTTGGTTGTTAAACTCATCTGTGTGGACCTCACATGAGGAGCAGTTTGATTTGTCCTTTTTTTCCCAAATACACCACAGCCTCTCACGTGAGGGGTCTTATGAATTAAGGTTGGGTTTATTTGAGAGAAAAGAACAAAACCGCCCCTTATGTGAGGGGCAAGCTAAAAGGTTTAACGATCAGACTTAACGGGGTTAATGGGGTCGGGCTTAGTTGCAAGTGAAATGAAACCACAAGAATGAAAATCGCAAATTTAAAACTATCGGACTAAAACCGCATATTTGAACAAACAATAGGAACGAACCCGTCGTTTACTCTATTATAATTATGTTTTGGATCAAGTTGTGTAGATTGTAGAAGTTGAATTGAATTTTCCTAAAACACAAAACCATAGTTATAAGTTTATTTATTTGTATACAAAATAAGTTTTTTTACATTATTCTTTGTAAAATAAAAATATTTATGAAAGAATTTAAAATATATTTAAATAATGAAATAAAAAAATATATATGAATACTCTTCAATCTTCATTAAAATATATTTAAATAATGAAATAAAAAATATATATGAATACTCTTCAATCTTCATTATTATGACAACAACTACACCAATCCAACTTTTACATTATTTATAAGAAGCCCATAGCCCAAACCAGGATGTGTAAATATCTGAAAAGCTAGGAGCATAAACGGAAATTGGCATTATAAATGGTTAAAAAATACACTAATATAAAACCTTAGTAATTTGTTGACATGATTAGGACCATGATTATCTTTAAATATGGAGACATAGTGAGAACATTTGCTTTGATTGTACACACAAAGAAAACAACATTGTTAGGTCATAGGCAAAGATAACATGTGAACAATGCTGGGTGTAAGGGATAAGTATTTGTTGGTACGAGAACTTATGAGAGAGTTAACGAAATCAAACTTTGGTTGTTAGATCGTATTTACAATGGTGAGATGTGACAATGGTCGTAGTTAGCACATTAAATGCCCTATTCTATTCACGGTAAGCTTGCTTGTAGCATTTTTCTCAATAGTAGATAATCAATGAACTACTTTAATAGTATATTAAATCGTACAGGTTAAACAATAACCTATGTTTTGGGTGGTCTATTAGATGAGTAATTGGGTGGCGCAAGTTTTGGGTGGTCTATTAGACGAGTAATTGGGTGGCGCAATGAACTGCTTTAATAATATATTAAATCATGCACTAAACTCGAAACTGGCTTGAGTTGAACCATTATGCACCATATTTGAATAAGCCTCGTTTATTACATGACAGTGACGTGACGGACCGTTTTTTACTATCTAGATTCCAGGCTGGAAGATCTGCACAGTGATAAGTGATTCGCCATTTTTATTTTGTTCTGGGTGCTTATCGACAGAGGCTCTTATAACAACCGTTTCGAGTGCTCTAATAAGAAAAATGATCAGGTGCACTAAGGATAACAGCGATCAGGTTTTGAGAGAGGTCAAGTTTAAACAAGTGGCGTAAGTCAGGCGCAAGACTGTATTAACACAGTTCGCACAGGCTCGAAACTAAACTCAGACTGCAAATGTTCGAGATATAAAAAACAGAATTCAATACACAAAATAAAATAGCAAATCCAAATATGTCTCTAGAAGTACGTCATTACACTCTTCAATAAAATTGTAGCAATATGTTCTCGTCGAAAACCAAATTCAAAACAATGTCTAAAAAATGTTTAACGATAGTCCCACCTCAGCATACCGGTCCAACCCAAGTTGCCACGTGGACTCAACGATCAACAAAACCAGTCTAGTTAGATAAACCAGCCTTACTCCTCAAATGCTCCTTGAACCCCATAATATCGCCTTCCCATCGAGTCACAGCTTGGTTTTCACACACCCATATCTCATGAGCCACCTGGTTAATCAACCTAAAGTCATGACTCACCAACACCATGCCCCCGTCCCACTCGTTCAACGCCTCGGCTAACGAGTCAATCGTTTCGATATCCAAATGGTTAGTCGGCTCGTCCAAAAGCAGCATCTGTGGTTGCCTAAACGCTAGCCACGCGAATATCACACGGCTCTTTTGACCGTCGGACAAGTTCTTCATCGGCATCACTTGCGCCTTTCCCGTCAACCCGAAACGTCCGATAGCCGCCCGCATCTTCTCCTCTTCGTTCCCCGGGTACTCCCGCATCATGTACAACAAAGCCGACACGTCCAAATCGAGCTTTTCCGCCAAATGTTGGTGATACTGAGCGATCTTCAAATGGTTGTGTCGTTTCACCATGCCATCAAGAGGTACCAACTCCCCTGTCATCAGCTTCAAAAGCGTACTCTTCCCCGCCCCATTGGGTCCCACCAACGCCACACGGGAATCCAAGTCAACGCCAAAGTCGAGGCACTTGTAGATCAAGTTATCAGGCGTGTAACCAAACGTAACCTCGGAAAACTGAAGTACAGGTGGCGGAAGCTTCCCCACGTCAGCGAACCTGAAAACCAAAACACTGTCACGAGTAACCTTTTCGGTCAGACCGCCACGTTCCATCTTCGCTAAGGTTTTCTCCTTGCTCTGAGCTTGTCGGGCTAACTTAGCCGAACCGTGTCCGAACCGGGCTATGTATTCCTTCATGTTTGCGATCTGGTCTTGCTCCCATTTGTATTGTTTCATCTGATTCTCTTCGAGTTCTGAGCGTGTCTGAACGTATTGGTCAAAGTTACCAGTATACATCTTCAGTTTTTTACTTTGCATATGAATAATATTAGTGCAGATACCGTTCAAGAAATCTTGCGAGTGTGACACCACGACAAGAATCCTCTCAAACTTCTTTAAAGTTTCTTCCAGCCAGACGCACGCCTCAAGATCTACAAACCGTGAAAAGAAACGTTATAAGAATAAACACTTGATAACCTTTTTTTATACTAGGGGTGTGGTTAAAACCGAACCGAAAACCAAAACTTCGATATTTGAAGTATTTGAAACCGTTTGGTTTCGGTTTTTCGGTTTTCATTTTGGTTGGTTCGGTTTTGGTTTATTCGGTTTTTGTCATTTGATCTTGAAAACTTTAGGTCAAAAAAAAAATTTTAAAATATAATTAATTTAGGTATAAATAATTTTGTTAATTGTAAAATAATAGACTATTAAACATTTTACCAAAAATATTTGAGTTACAAGTTTATTAGATTCTTATAAATTACTTAATACAAAATATAAAAAAACAAAAATTTAGGTTTTCGGTTCGGTTCGGTTTTTGTTATATGCAAAACCAAAACCGAACCGTTAGTTCAGTTTTTACAAAAACATAAAACCGTCAGTTTTTGTTTTGGTTCGATTTTTCGGTTCCGGATTGGATTTTTGGGTTCCTTGCGCACCCCTATTTTATACAATCTTGGAAAAATGACGACTCACCAAGATGATTAGTCGGTTCATCCAAAAGCAAGATGGTTGGATTCATAAACAAAGCACGAGCCAAAGCGATTCTCATTCTCCAACCACCAGAAAAATCACGTGTTTTCTTTTCTTGCATCTTTTTGTTAAATCCAAGACCGTTTAAAATCTCAGCAGCACGTTTCTCAGCAGTGGATGCATCCATAGCATCCAAACGTTCATAGATACGTTCAAGCGCTTCACCGCCACCATCATCCTGGATTAAAAAAAGCAAACTAAAATTAAATACATGTTCCCAATTGAAAAAGTTAAGATTTTTAGTTATGTTAGGACCTGTCCGGCTAAACGTTCAGCTTCTGCTTCCAATTTTAGCCTTTCTTCATCACAGTTCATAACAGCCTCGAGTGATGACATGTCAGAAGCATCGATTTCTCTAGTGAGATGGAATATATCCATGTGATCAGGGATTGGAAGCTCTCGTAATCCGATTGAAGTAAGAAGAGTTGACTTCCCACAGCCATTCAACCCAAGTAAACCGTAACGTCTAGAAAATTATAACTTAATTAACATATGTATAAAAGAACATGCAGAATCAAAAGCATGTCACAAACAAATGGTGCAAACTACGAACCTTCCATAGTTAAGCTCCAGCTCAGAATCAACAATAAGATCATGTCCATGGAAGGTGAGAGATAGAGACTCGATCTGCAATCAAAAGTTAGAATCCGAGTTACAATAGTCAAAAGTGATAGCAAACACTGATACGTACTAACATAGTTTTACATAGCAATGCCAAAAATTGAGATATTTTTAGTAAAAGTTAGGTAAAGTGGTACCAAACAATAACCAAAATAAGGATCTTTAGCTAACTTTTAAAAGTGATGCCAAACATTAAGGTTACATAAAACTGATAGAAGCATATATACACTAAACTATCAAATTTGGTAACCCGCTAACAAAAAATATCAATTTAAGTATATAAACAATGTTAGGAAATAAGCAAAAACTATGAGCAGGTTCATCACTTGATTAAATTATTCTGATTATTAAAGTTGTAAAAGCAAAAGAGCAAAGTATTGAGAACACTGGAGAACACAAATACTGTAGATCACATTATATGTGCTTAATAATTCCTCATTTTAAAAGTTTTAAAGTTTAAACACCTTAGCAGCAATATCGACAACAACAAAATAATAGATCATAAAATACAAACTAAATAACAAAATATTAATAAACCATGAAAATAAATTGAACCAACCAAAGAAAATGCCTAAAATTTTAAAGCCCCTCATTTCTATTAATTTTAACCTATCAAAAACACATCATAATGGCAATATTACAAACTTTCATAATATAAAACTCCTACGAACCAAAACACCTAACCGAAAAGGGCGAGCAAAAACTGAATCATAACCGTCAACCAAAAATTAACCGAAAATTAGCCATAGCCGACAAAACCAATTAGTTATTGTTAACTGGATACGGTTAGCTGATCATTTGTTATGGTTACGGTTAATGTGTATTTGTTAACAGACTTTAACCAAAACCGAACCTTGCATGTTTGTGTGTTTTCAAATTTTATATCTATTTCCATCTTTTATATCTCCATTTCTAGATTCAAACATTTAAATCCATGTTGCAACGGAACTATAACAGAACCATTTTCAACCAGAACAAATGTAAAACATATATAACAACAATCTGATGCATAATAACAAATTAAGTCTGTGCTGGTGTAATTTTAACATTCATATTCATATCTTAATTTACATACATATTAATCACACAATACTTATATATACTTCTACTTTATAGTTAATAATTTGGTTTAAATCTTTAAATCTAAATGATAAGATTAGAAAACTCATTAAAAAAAAATACTAAACACCTTTAATGAACAAACAAAAATTAACAAACACGTTATCAAACTCCTACGAACCAAAACACCTAACCGAAAAGGGCGAGCAAAAACTGAATCATAACCGTCAACCAAAAATTAACCGAAAAATAGCCATAGCCGACAAAACCAATTAGTTATTGTTAACTGGATTTGGTTAGCTGATCATTTGTTATGGTTACGGTTAATGTGTATTTGTTAACAGACTTTAACCAAAACCGAACCTTGCATGTTTGTGTGTTTTCAAATTTTATATCTATTTCCATCTTTTATATCTCCATTTCTAGATTCAAACATTTAAATCCATGTTGCAACGGAACTATAACAGAACCATTTTCAACCAGAACAAATGTAAAACATATATAACAACAATCTGATGCATAATAACAAATTAAGTCTGTGCTGGTGTAATTTTAACATTCATATTCATATCTTAATTTACATACATATTAATCACACAATACTTATATATACTTCTACTTTATAGTTAATAATTTGGTTTAAATCTTTAAATCTAAATGATAAGATTAGAAAACTCATTAAAAAAAAATACTAAACACCTTTAATGAACAAACAAAAATTAACAAACACGTTATCAAACATTCACACACACAGCCTCCATTTGTGTCGTTCATTTAAACTAACAGAACAAAATTCCTACTTCACATTCATTTAGTTATATAACGTCCGATCATTTACGACCCTAATAACTAGGGATGCAAACGAGCCAAGCTTCTCGCGAGCTAGCAAGCTCAGATCAATAAAAAGCTTGCCTTTTTCAAACTCGATCTGAGCCCGAGCTTCAAGTAAAGCTCATTTAGTTATATAACGTCCGATCGTTTACAACCCTAATAACTAAGAATGCAAACGAGCCAAGCTCAGATCAATAGAAAGCTCGCCTTTTTCGAGCCCAAGCTTCAAATAAAGCTCATTTAGTTATCAAGCCCGAGCTCAAGTATATCAATTTTACACTGAACAAGCTCAAGCTGATCTAAGGCTCGTCTAAGGTTATTCTCAAAAGACATAAACATTATTAAAAACCTATATATTTAATTAATAACCTGAGCTTGAATAAACAGCTCACGAGTCGAGTCTACGACTCGATTGCCTAAAAATAGTACCACTCAATCAAACTAAACAAATTAATACAGCAATTCAATTCAATTCAATTCAATTCAAACAAACAACCAAATTTGGGTAAAATAAAACCCTAATTTACCCGAATATCCCTCGACAAGGGATGCGAACAAAGCACACCGGTACAAGTCCGATCGGAGATGGTGAGATTACCCATTCCATTACTCAAATTATCTGAGCTGGAACTACCGTTGATTGTTGCCGCCTTAGCGGAGTTAGCGGCGGCGGCGGCTTTACCTCCTCGTTTAGCAGCCGCAGCTGCCTTCTTCTGCAACGCCTTCTTCTTGCTAGCATCAGACACCATCTATATAATAAAACATAATTATAATATTATTATTATTATTATTATTGTTATTGTTACTGTTATTTAATCGGACGAGATGTTAATTAATAATAATAATAATAATAATATAAACTGGATGGGTACCTTGAGATCGGATCTGTTGATTAATAGTGAATGAATCAGCAGGCGATTTGAAGCTGGTTAGTGTGTGTGATGTGAAGAAGAAGAAGAGAGGCTCAGAAAAACGAGGGTTTGAGAGGAGAATGAGTATTGGGGGTTTACGATATTTTATATACACACAGAGTACACGTGGCGTATCTTAGTTTGTACAATAACTCAAACCTAGGTTTCTTTTCTTTCTTATTTTATTTTTTACAAAGGCAATGGACGAGTAAATTTGGTATCGGTACTTAATTTGATACTAGTATTGGTATGGTACCATTCTCATCATTGACTGAACATTATGGACGCTAAAGCTAAAGGGTATGACTTATTTCAAACATTCACCCTTATACGTCGAGTTTGTGTCACGCCATCTTTTCCTCCATCATTCGACCTTACCTTTCAACTAGAGTTATGGAGCATTTCTTTCATTCTCCACCAATTTCATTATTTAATATTATAAATAATTGAAAAAAAAACAAGAAAAAAAAATTGAATGGCCACTTACCCGTGTGACCATGGTCAATGACCTCAAGTCACTACTGAAAGGAGGACTGGGGAAAGGGGGAGGGTGTTCATTGATCTTTGAATGAAGAGTTGCCACATCTGATCATTGGGTATGCCAACCTAACCAGGACGAAAATGAGGGTAGGAGTGGTGTAAGGCCCCGAACCCGGTAGCCCTACTTTAGCGTCGGATTTACTCATAAACACAGTTCTTCAAATCAGAGTTTATTAAAACTTTTCGCGGAATATAAAACGTCAATCATTTGTTACAAAACATTAAATCTTTTCTTTGATACCATAACACAAAACTTTATATTTTAAACATCTTCACTTCTTTCTTCAGATGCCAGTCGTTCAATCCATGCCGTGTGTCATCCTCATGCTAACTCTATAATCCGCTCACCTGCGTGCATACTAAAAGTCAGCTACGCTGAGTGAGTTCTAGTTAATCAAGCAACTTAACATACAACCACTTCATACAATATATATATACGTATCCGAAGACACATAGTCCACTGTCTAACATGCCACTGTTTAACCACTTAATTACCCCTATAGCTTAGCCTCTTAATTACCCCTACAGCTTAGCCACTTATGCCACTTATGCCACTTGTGCCACTTTATGCCACTTATGCCACTTGTGCCACTTTATGCCACTTATGCCACTTGTGCCACTTTATGCCACTTATGCCACTTATGCCACTTGTGCCACTTGTGCCACTTGTGCCACTTTAATAACGAAGACACGCATAGACTCACTCTACCACGTGCTCACGTTATGCCCCTAACTCTATTACTAGACCCCTATCCACTTCTATCACACTATACTTCTACTTGTCTATAACCCACTTCCTATCAGCACATTATTTACATACTAAGCAAGTAACATCAACAATCATACACACATAATAACGATGGCACGTACAGGCTTTCCCTATCACGCGCTCACGTTATGCCACTAACACCTTTACTAGACTCTTGCCACTTCTAACACACTCTACCTCTACTTGCCTATATCACACTTCATATCAGTTCAGTATTTACGTAATAATCAAGTCACATCATAACATTCATACACACTATCAACCACTTGGAATTTACTATCCTTGGCGATACGTGCAATATCCGAAGATCGTTCACGTACCGACAAGCATTATAAAATATATACCTCATATGACATCTATAGCATACACTTACCACTTAAGGTAAGTGTATTCACACTTCACATCGAGTATGCACACAGCCCCGAAAACATAACAAGGAAATGGGGCTAGAAACTCACCTGGATCCTGTTACGCTCGCTGTTGATCGTAATTCCTTTCTTTAACTGGGCTCGGCTAACTGTATAATATTTACACATATCAATTACTACTACTACTATTACTACTACGCATTTTCGATAACCGCCTTAACACATTTTCCATTAGGTTTTTAATTTATTTCATAAACGAACTTCACTTCAGGCGAATCTTGGAAACAACTTGGTTCTGGCTTGATTCGATCGAATAGGAACACGTTCGATCGAATAGGAACACGTTCGATCGAATAGACACACGTTCGATCAAATACAACACTCATTCGATCGAATACAAAACTCATTCGATCGAATGAGTTGGAGACCATTCGGTTGCTTCCCTATTCGGTCGACTGGACTTGTTCGATCTACACATTCGATCGAATGGACTGATTCGATCGACTGGTTCGATCGAATGAGTCTGATTCGACTCCTTCAAGCTGGGCGACGGAGAAAACTACGGGTTTTCCAGATTTTCCAGATTTTTGACCCAAAATCGAAGTTTTTGACATGGAAATGCTCGGGATTGAAAGGGCTATCGATTCCTAGTACTTTTAAACACAAAAGCTTGCATTTTGACACCAAAACAAGGCGGTTTTTGACCCGAAAACTCAAGTTACGTTTTTGCTCGATTTGAGGCCGAAATGGTTATGAAAACAGATGATTTTCGAGAGGGACTTACCAAAAACGACTAGGAACAAGATTGTGAACTCGGATTTGTGATTTGAGAACTTTCTCTCTCTAGTTTCTCTCTCTAGAATTGAGAGTGTTTGGGTGTGGGTGTGAAAGGGAGTTGGTGAAAAATGGTGGAAGAGTCTTGGTTCTCGATAATATACTACGGGAATTAATCCAAGTCCAAGACCCATACCAACTCCTATTCTTTTATTTATTTCCTGATAACCCGAGTAAACTTTCCATCTAATAATAAGTAATATAATTAATATTACCTTTGAAATTTCGGGATGTTACAAGTCTTCCCTCCTTAAAGAGGTTTCGTCCCCGAAACCTAACTTATTCCCTATAAAAGAAAAACTTCTTAGTTTTACACGCTTTACTGAATCGCTTGCTTTCTGAGTTATCCTCCTTACTCCTGACTCGTAGTCATCGAATGGTGGTCATGTGTTTTAGCTATTTAAGGTAGCTCGTCCATGAAGCCCTCGATGTACCAAGTCTCGTATCGCCTTCCCGAGGAACCTTGTTTTGCATCATAACGCTAACTCCTAAGGCGACGCTTAACCATCACACAACTATTTATCATAACCAACATGCATTCAGATAAATTCATAGATCGTTCATACAAAAGCACAAGAAGTCACAAGTACTTCATAACATAAAAGGAAATCATTCAAGCTTGCTAAACAAACACAGGTTCAACTGTAATATAAAACACTCTTTAACTACTAAACATAAAACAACTGTGACATGCCACTTATTCTCCTGCAACCTTCTCAGCAGCTAATAGACCATCCTTTCACGCGTTTCCTCTTCCTTCCCCCACTGCCACGGCTTCTCCACACTCCCTAGCTATGTGACCTGACTTACCACACTTGTAACACTTCTGGTCCTCGGTGCATTCACGGGAGATGTGTCCCTTCCTCCCACATCGGTAGCACTGATTTGGACCAGCCTTACATTCCCCCAAGTGCATCTTCCCGCACACTTTACATGCTTCCCTTCCTGCCATCGTCTGTGTCTTTCTCCCTGCACGCTCCACGACATCCCCAGCTCTTTTAGTTCCTTTCCCTTTTTCCTCATCTTCCACTCCCACATCATCCGCCGCCAGATCATCATAGACCATCTCCGCCAACTCGACCGCAGACTCAAAGGTGACGGGTTTGCTTGTCCTGACTAACATGCGGACTCTCTGTGGTAATCCCCTCACGTAACACTTGATTCTCTTAGCCTCAGTGTTCACCATGTCAGGTACCAACCTAGACATGCGGTTGAATTCAGTAGTATACTCACGATGTGTCAAAGTCCCAGCTCTCAAGTTTAGGAACTTCATCTCCGCCCTTTCAACCTCGGCGTCAGCACAGAACTTCCTCATCACCATGTCCTTTAGGTCATTCCATCCCATTGCCTTGATCTCTTCACGGGTCTTCCTCTGCTCCACACTCTCCCACCAATACATAGCCTCATCTCCAAATGACTGAGTGGCATAACCCACTGCTTGGTCAGGATGACACTCGCTGATTCGGATAACTTTATCCATGGCAGTTATCCATTGAAGAGTGGCAATTGCGTCTCCTAAACCAGTCAACTTCGGCGGGTCGCATCCCTTGAAGGATTTATAGCTGCACCCACCTTGGCCTCCTCTCCTATCATCAACTTTTATAGACTTACCCCCACTCGAGGCGCCTCTTTCCTCTTCCCCATCTTTCCTTCCATCACCACCTGCCCCTTCAGCAGTTCGTTCACGGCTTCCAGCAGATCCTTCGGGGTTCAGATTCTTCACAGCAGCAACTACCGCTTGGACAATGGCTGCTTGAACTGCAGGGCTAAGTTGAACTCCTTCGTTGTTGTTCTGGTCTCCTCCAGCTGCGCTTCCTTCATCTTCGGTGTGGGAAGCTTCTTCTACCGAGGGTTGCCGGACAAGACGAGGCCTGCCACGACGTCCAGTGCGACCCCCAGTTCCAACAAATTCTCCAGCTCCCGCCATTAGTATTCTACAAGGGAAAACACAAACATCATCACTCAAGGAACTATTTAGTACAAGGATAGTAAGGCTAACAGGTAATAACAGTGGCCAGTTGTGATTAGCTGATCACGTTACTTTCCGTGTCCTATACACTTCCCTTTATGAGTCTATTTGTGCTGGTTCTACTTAAGCAGTTTGTCAAAGTAAACAATCAATTATTCCTATCCCTACCGTTCACATATCTTTCCTTTCTCATTAACAATTATCATTTAATCATACACCTTACCTTTACTGATCTTGCTTGAGCAACACATGGCATTCTTGAACTGGCATCTTCTTTCTTTTCTTACTTAAATCCCATTCTCTGTTCGAGTCTAAGCATGTAGGATGCTTAAATCTCTCGAACTTTGCTCTGATACCAACTTGTAAGGCCCCGAACCCGGTAGCCCTACTTTAGCGTCGGATTTACTCATAAACACAGTTCTTCAAATCAGAGTTTATTAAAACTTTTCGCGGAATATAAAACGTCAATCATTTGTTACAAAACATTAAATCTTTTCTTTGATACCATAACACAAAACTTTATATTTTAAACATCTTCACTTCTTTCTTCAGATGCCAGTCGTTCAATCCATGCCGTGTGTCATCCTCATGCTAACTCTATAATCCGCTCACCTGCGTGCATACTAAAAGTCAGCTACGCTGAGTGAGTTCTAGTTAATCAAGCAACTTAACATACAACCACTTCATACAATATATATATACGTATCCGAAGACACATAGTCCACTGTCTAACATGCCACTGTTTAACCACTTAATTACCCCTATAGCTTAGCCTCTTAATTACCCCTACAGCTTAGCCACTTATGCCACTTTATGCCACTTGTGCCACTTTATGCCACTTATGCCACTTGTGCCACTTTATGCCACTTATGCCACTTTATGCCACTTATGCCACTTATGCCACTTGTGCCACTTGTGCCACTTGTGCCACTTGTGCCACTTTAATAACGAAGACACGCATAGACTCACTCTACCACGTGCTCACGTTATGCCCCTAACTCTATTACTAGACCCCTATCCACTTCTATCACACTATACTTCTACTTGTCTATAACCCACTTCCTATCAGCACATTATTTACATACTAAGCAAGTAACATCAACAATCATACACACATAATAACGATGGCACGTACAGGCTTTCCCTATCACGCGCTCACGTTATGCCACTAACACCTTTACTAGACTCTTGCCACTTCTAACACACTCTACCTCTACTTGCCTATATCACACTTCATATCAGTTCAGTATTTACGTAATAATCAAGTCACATCATAACATTCATACACACTATCAACCACTTGGAATTTACTATCCTTGGCGATACGTGCAATATCCGAAGATCGTTCACGTACCGACAAGCATTATAAAATATATACCTCATATGACATCTATAGCATACACTTACCACTTAAGGTAAGTGTATTCACACTTCACATCGAGTATGCACACAGCCCCGAAAACATAACAAGGAAATGGGGCTAGAAACTCACCTGGATCCTGTTACGCTCGCCGTTGATCGTAATTCCTTTCTTTAACTGGGCTCGGCTAACTGTATAATATTTACACATATCAATTACTACTACTACTATTACTACTACGCATTTTCGATAACCGCCTTAACACATTTTCCATTAGGTTTTTAATTTATTTCATAAACGAACTTCACTTCAGGCGAATCTTGGAAACAACTTGGTTCTGGCTTGATTCGATCGAATAGGAACACGTTCGATCGAATAGGAACACGTTCGATCGAATAGACACACGTTCGATCAAATACAACACTCATTCGATCGAATACAAAACTCATTCGATCGAATGAGTTGGAGACCATTCGGTTGCTTCCCTATTCGGTCGACTGGACTTGTTCGATCTACACATTCGATCGAATGGACTGATTCGATCGACTGGTTCGATCGAATGAGTCTGATTCGACTCCTTCAAGCTGGGCGACGGAGAAAACTACGGGTTTTCCAGATTTTCCAGATTTTTGACCCAAAATCGAAGTTTTTGACATGGAAATGCTCGGGATTGAAAGGGCTATCGATTCATAGTACTTTTAAACACAAAAGCTTGCATTTTGACACCAAAACAAGGCGGTTTTTGACCCGAAAACTCAAGTTACGTTTTTGCTCGATTTGAGGCCGAAATGGTTATGAAAACGGATGATTTTCGAGAGGGACTTACCAAAAACGACTAGGAACAAGATTGTGAACTCGGATTTGTGATTTGAGAACTTTCCCTCTCTAGTTTCTCTCTCTAGAATTGAGAGTGTTTGGGTGTGGGTGTGAAAGGGAGTTGGTGAAAAATGGTGGAAGAGTCTTGGTTCTCGATTATATACTACGGGAATTAATCCAAGTCCAAGACCCATACCAACTCCTATTCTTTTATTTATTTCCTGATAACCCGAGTAAACTTTCCATCTAATAATAAGTAATATAATTAATATTACCTTTGAAATTTCGGGATGTTACAAGTGGGTGGTGCGGGCCACGTCGATCACGAACACCACAACGAATGGGAGAAATAAGGGGCGTAGCGGGTGAAGGGGGCTCTAACAGCTAATTCACCACAATAGGCTCAAATTGGGGGGGGGGGGGGGAGGGGGTGAGTGAGTATGGGTGAAAGATCAGGTCCAATCACCACCATGTGGTGCAATATAAGAGGATGATTTTGTTGGTGACTTTAACCACAACACATAGCTTAATCTTAACCAAAAAAAAAGGACAACTAGGTTTTGGGGATTCAATGATTAGTACACCTCCGATGCTCGTAAGGTTGGGACCGTGATCATATGTCTTTGGTTTGTCGGCGTATCTTCTTTCTGAGATTGACAACCAATTGAGTTGGTTTGGCCATTCTTTACAAGAAGCCCAACATACACAATAAAAAAAAAAGGAAACAATAACAAGCCAAATAAAGCCCGAAAACATTACAAAGTAAAGTTAATAAAACTAAAACTAAACTTGGATCATTTCTCCTAATCTAATGTGAACGTTTGCTCTTATGTTTCACCCAAAGGACATAAGTGACTTTAATATCACTTTTCACCTTGGCTATGGAGGAAGGCTTGTTGTTGAAAATCGCCTCATTTCTAGAGGTCATATCATCCACCAAGTGATCACCGAAATAACTTGAACCAAATGGCATTTTCGCAATACCTTTGTATTTCCTAGGAAACTCGAATGCATCACACGGGTTCAAACTCACCGAGGGTTGGAAGTTGTACCCAATATTAGTTTGGTCCGTGCATCAAAAAACACTAGGAGGGAGTTATTTGTTGAAGGAGCATGGAAACATCGTTTAGGCGAGCAATCAATTGCAAGAATAAACATTGGTTGGTGATCGGAGCACCGACGTTGTTTAATGAGTATAAAGTACCTTGAGGAGTGATAATGGATGGAGAAATCGTTGAAGTTGTTAAGTCGGGTGTTGGAGAATTTATGTTCAAGGTAAACAACACATGAGTTGCAGTTATCTTGAAATATGTCAGCTAGGGCGATCGGTTAGAGAATTAAAAGCAAGCCATTAGAGACGGTGCTATAGATCCATCAAAGATAAAAAATATTTTTAACATATTGTTCGAGCAAATAGTTGCATATGATTCATACAATTGATACAAACAACAGTACAACACACTTTTTTTAAAAGCCAAAGGCAAGCTAGTGGATCACAAATTGAATATCCCACTTAAAAACAGTATGATTGAATTTCTGAAAGGACACAAGCAAAGAAAACTCGAAGAAGTTACCTTCAATGCATTCAAAAAATAAAATTTTACAATTTTGCTCATAACACGGAATCACCTAATTATGAATTTCTTTTTAGTTTGTAATCTATGTTAGTCGTTACTTGAGATCAACAAAAAAATTTATGATCTAATACTATGTGTAGGGATTTGACTAACAAGTGATAAATACCCTATCACGTATGTTTGAGGGCTCTTTCTAACTTTTTCAGAAAAAACATGCAATGATTTAAATAACAACACAATTATTACTTGATGTTTTTTAATAATAAAAATTGTGAAAAAGGTTGTTTGTTGGTTAAAACTATAAAAACTAAAGCTGTTGTCACGCCCGCCAAGCCAACAGCATTCCTGCCCTTTCGTACCCTCACGCCCTACCCTTTTTGGTGTTTGGCGTCTTATGTGGCTGATATGGACAAAGACGTCTGTCCATAAGACCATTAAACATGTTACACTTTTAAGTTGTGTTGTTTGTAAGTTAAACGAACTGACTTGAAGTAGAACTAAAACTGAACCGGTTTGAAATCGATTATGTATAAACCGGTTTGGAACCGATTAAAACCGTAGGTTCGGAACAAGTTTGTAGTTTCTCCACCAAAACCGGTTAACTAAACCGAAACCGATCATAAACTGGTTTCGACTTTTGTTAATCAAACCAAACCCGTTTCAACCCAAACCGATTTTAAATTTTAAACCGGTTTATACACCTCTATTTAGAGTCCATTCTCAAATAATTCACAAACAATACAACTTTAAACGAACAATAATATTATTATTGATCTTTTAGGATGAAAAAACCACCATAAATTCCAAAAGTGAAAAGTGGTTCACTCGGTCTCTTTTCCTAAAGCCGAGTGACAAATTTTTTAAGTCAACTATCAAGTCTTTTTAATGAAATTTCTTTGTAACCACCATGAAACCCACTACAACTTTACATTTTTGTCCTCAAATTATATCTTCCATCTATTTAAATCTAACCAAATATACCGTTATAAAATTATTTCAAATTCCAATTCATTCACATTATCACATACCATCAGTTTACATCTATTTCTTCCATAAAAATCCATCAATGGCAAAGGTAACTAACTAATTAAACTATATGTACTTATACTTCAGTCTAGTTATGATAGTTTTAATTATGAATGAGATGCGTACCGTACCGGTATCAAAACTGAATATTATCATATATTGAATAGCGTATTTTTTTTTTCAGTTCAGTATCCGTAGCATTGAAAACACCGAAATTAAATGGTACCGATACTGAAAACATGAAAAGACTAATACCGTAGCGGTACCGGTTATTTTGGTCTGTACCGGTACGGTATTTGGTAAAAAATGCTCGGTTACCAATACCAAAAACGAGTAAAGCCATATGTCGAATGCTCGTTTACCGATACCGTAAATGAGGATAACCATATGCCGAATATGGTAACGATTTTTTTGGTTCGGTTATGTTTGGTCGGTACTAGTTCGGTACGGCACCGATACGGTATTCAATAAAAAATGACCAGTTACCGATACCGAAAACGAGTAAAACCATATGTCGAATACCATAACATGTGTTTTTTATCGGTGCCGGTGCCATTTAAAATACTGAAACTGAATGGTACCGGTACCGAAAACATGGAAAAATGAATCCCAGTACCGTACCAGTCCCAGTATGCCGTAAAAGATGCTCGATTGTGAAAACGAGTAAAACCATGCACAAATACCGAATACCATAACACTTTTTATTCAGTACTGATTAGAACAAGTACCATTAAAATATGGAAACCTAATAGTACAGATACCAAAAACATAAAAAAACAAATACCGGTACCAATTGTGTTCAGTCGGTACGTAAACAACGCTTATCCCTAGTTTTGATTATTATTTTTTTCAGAAGAAGATCAACGGTGACCGAAAAACCGAACCGAGTGACGGAACAATAACGGCGGTTTTAAAAATCGATATGCATTGTGAAGGTTGCGCTGGAAAAATCGTTAAATCCGTTAATTCTCTCAACGGTAACTCATTTTTGTCATTAATATTATTTTCACTTAAATAATATTGTTTTTGTGACACTTTGTTTTCTAATATGTAGGTGTAGAATCAGTTAAGAGAAGAAATAATAATATGAACGAAATCATAGTGGTCGGTAAATTCGATCCGGTCGAACTTTGTGAGAGTGTTAAGGGAAGAATTAAGAGGAAGGTGGAGTTAATATCTCCGGTAACAAAGAGGAAAAATAGCGGTGACGAAGAGCAGAAGAAGCAACAGAAGCAGTTCACTGCGGTCGTTAGCGACGAGAGTGCACTAAAAAAGGTCAGTTTTTATGTTATGTTATGTTTCTAACAGTTATTGTCTTTTTAAAAAAATTGTTGATAAAGTGCTTAAATGTTGTGTTATTTTATGGTGGAATAGTTACCGGTGACGACGACGGTGTTGAAGGTGTCGTTACATTGTCGAGGGTGTATCGAGAAGATTGAGAAGATGGTTAGGAAAACCGAAGGTAGTTATGGATATCATATTTTTGTGTCGGGTTTCTGTTTGTGATCAGGGACTGGTATATCAGTCTTGAATATATTATTAGTGACTGATTTTTAAGTGACTTAATTAATGACTAATAACTTGAAAATATGTTAGTGACAAATTTTTATGTGACTTGTGATATTGTGCATGTCCTCATTTTACCTTTGGGGCACTTCTTTAAGACTGAGATTTTATTGGATACGTTTTTTAGACTGTTTTTTACGGGGACAATGTTTATAGGGTTTGTGGAGATGTCGATTGATAAGAGCAAAGATTTGGTGACGGTGAAAGGAGCAATGGATATGAATGCATTGGCGGTGGCAATCAAGAACAAATTAAAGAAAGATTTTGAGATCGTACAAGCAAAGGGCGGTGGCGACGGTGGAAAGAAGGGGAAGAGTGGTGGCGGTGGTGGCGGCGACAAGGGGGAAGAGAAAGGAAAGGAAAGTGGTGGTGTGGGACCCGCAACTGTGGGGTATAACCAAAGGATGGAGTATTTTGCTAGTCAAGGTCAATACATGTATCCACAGTATGTGAATAGGCCTGAGTATACATATAATTATATGAATGCTACTCAGATGTTTAATGATGAAAATGCTAATGCATGTGTTGTTATGTAATAATGGATGATATATAGATAGTGCTTTATTTTCTTATTTTGATAATGCATATTACGATTTTAGTTTTGAATAATTGGATTACAATACATAACATGTTAGCTCATTTGAGTATAATCGAGTCATTTTAGTTTATATGGATTTGGTTCATACCAAAGAACTTGAATATACAATGAGACAAGTTAACATGTGTGGAATACACGACTGATCAAGACTATTTTAATTCCTGACAACTAGGAACCTCAGGGTTTCTAGAGGGCGAAACAATAGGATATTGGAAATGGCTTCGATTTTACATGATTAATGAAAAATTTTATGACATCAGATCGTTGATAGGAAATGATTTGGTAAGTTGATACCACCCATGATTAGTTTGTCACAACCTTTTGTGCCACTAGGATCACATCTTCGGCCAAAACGTTTTAGCGCTCTTTACATGGCATGCATCCCATATCCTCACCGGTCCACATCCTTGTTTCCCGAACACAATCCATCCGTCATCCATTTTTCAATACCTGGATTAAATGGTCCATTTAGCGGGAGCATCACATACAAGTTCATGGATGTTCATGCATCAAGACCATGTAATAAGCTCTTGTTGGCAGGGGACGTCTTCAAAAATCGTTAAAAATTTTGGGATGAAGGCGAAAAAAATTTGGAACTTAAGTAAAAGGGTTTTATTGGGTTCAAAGTTCAGACAATTAAATTTTTAAATGAGTTTATTTGATTATGATTTGGGTCGTGCAAAAAAAATTATATAAAAATGGACTTACATTAGTTGAGTAATCGGGTTTAAACATTAAAAATACATATTTTTTTCAACAAAATATTTATAAGTTTTTTAAGAAAAAAATCAGGCCTATTGGGGTGATGGGCCGAGTGCTGTCGACCACCCTACCCTCAAAGCCAGCTTTGCTTGTTGGCTTAAAGAGGTTTTTTTTAACTAAAATTATTAAGTCAAATATGTATTTTTAAGTCAAGTCGGTCAAAATGACCATTGGTCGTTTTATCCTAAACAAACTGTTCACAATTTACTGGGTTGTGACTTGTGACCCAACCATCACAACTAAAATCCTCCGGTTTAGGCTTCAATTTAACAGCTTGCCCCTAGCACTCACAACTTGTGAGTGCTGGGGCAAGCTGTTAAATTGAAGCCTAAACCGGAGGATTTTAGTTGTGATGGTTGGGTCACACAGTTAATTTGAAGCCCAAAACTGAGAATATTATGGTTGGGCCTAGCATACTGTATGTTACAAAGGTTTAAAGAATAGATCCAAATAGGTGCACATCCAAACCGGCTAAACAGTTAGTGACTAGATTCTGATTCTCTAACTGGTTATTATCCGGTCCCTCTCTAACCAGTTTCTATCCGGAAAAAAAATGGCGGCTAGTAACCGGTTAAACATTTTAGCCAAGAGACCGGTTAACAACCGGTTAACCGAAACTGATTTTAGGTTTTTTAAATATATTTTTTTTAACCCATTTTTTTCCAGTTATTTATTGGTTAACCGATTGATTATACCCGAAACTGGTTATACCGGTTAGGTTTTTGTGTATGAAAACCGGTTAGTACCCGAACCGATTAACCGGTCTAACCAGTTAATTGATCGTTGACCACTAACCGATTATTAAATTAATGACTTCTTAAACTCTATCTAGCGCACATATTTAGATTTTAGAAGGTGATGAGGCATTTTTAAGTAACATTATTAATAAATACTCGCTGTCGTTCGTCTCATATACGGTGATAAGGTCAGTTACCTTCCGTTGTGGTGCCTCGTCTCTCAAATTTGACATCTATAAATGTATCCATATGTAATCGTTAGCCCGACATTTTAATCAATAAGAAAGACGACTTTGGGTGTAGAGTAGGTCCATCACACTAATAAGTGAATCAATGTTGTGACACTTTATTCAAATCTCATATATCATTCTATTTACTTCAAAGATTCAAGGACATAATGAATGCTACGCCACAAACCACACCTGTGCATTTTGGACACAACGGTTTTGGAAGACAAAGAAACTTCACAGTGAAACATGCTTGAGTGAGACTAATTCCAAGTTGAATAGAAATATTCATCTAGCAACAAAATGCAAATTCAAAGCTGAGGATATTGGTTAGTATAAAGGGTAGGATGTTATATATATTCTTTGTTTTCTAAACATTTAACTTTATTGCTAGGATGATCCCTTACCATTAAGTAATTACAGTTTGTGTAAAATTTACCTAACACTTAGTACTAAGAAAGATGATGATTTCAAAGGATACCATAATGGGACTACCTAATATGTACTTCACCATGCATATATTTGTCCTATTTGTTCTCATATTCAAAGTTAATAACAGTGAAAAGAAAACAAAACCAATTATTGTTTATTTAGTTAACTTATAGTAACTAGACACTTTGCAATTTACATGAGGCCTACATACCTTTTCTATATGAGCATTTATGCTACATGTACTTGCCATATATCAAGGGGATTTCAAATATCATATGATTGGTAATTTGTATCTTGTCTTTTTAGCAAGGTGATGGTAAATCCATATATTTTGGTGTAAAACTCGTGCTAGGCGGTCCCTAGGCGGCCGACCCCTCTGTAGGGAGTACTCGGCTTTTACTTGGACATAATAATTATAACATAAAATAATTCCTGGATATTATAAATACGTTAAGACAAACATAATTCACGTCAAAATAAACATAATTCATATGAAAAAAAACATAATTAAAAAAACTCATGTTTTGTTGTTATTTTTAATTTTTTACTAAAAAAAACTGGTGGCCGAGTTGACCTTTGAGGCCGGGTAATCCCGAGTACTCCGACTTTTGACCGAGTTAGACCTTGGCGAGTAATTGTGGCCGAGTTGGGAAAATACGGCAAGGTTTGGAATCCGACTTTTGCAACACTACTCTCATGAGTCGGTTGATATATATATATATATATATATATACTAGTGTGCCACGACATGTGCTTTGGGGGTGCTTGGAGGGTAGAGGAGTACCCAGGAAATACATAGAGATAATTATGGATATGTGTAGCAGGAGTACAACAAGGGTCCGTGCGCCAGTGGGGACACTGATTTCTTCTCGGTAGAGGTAGGTCTTCACCAGGGGTCAGCGCTGAGTCCGTTTCTTTTTGCAGTAGTCTTGGATGAGTTGTCAAAGTCGATCCAGGGGACGCTTCCATGGTGCATGATGTTCGCAGACGATATTGTCTTACTTGCTGAGAGAAAACAAGATCTAAACATGAAGCTTGAGGAGTGGCGAACAACCTTAGAGACAAAAGGTTTAAGGATTAGTCGCTCTAAGACGGAGTACCTCCACTGTGATTTTGGTGGGGGAATTGACAATGAGGACGTACAGATCACCATTGAAGGCCAGGTGGTGGCGCAGGTAACGAAGTTCAAGTATCTAGGATCATTTATTCAGAGCGATGGGGAATTAGATAGTGATGTGACCCACCGAATTCAGGTAGGATAGTGTAGATGGAAAGCAGCCACAGGTATATTGTGCGACAAGATTTTCCCAACTAAACTAAAGGGAAAATTTTATAGGGTTGCAGTTAGACCTGCAATGCTATATGGAACAGACTGTTGGGCAGTCAAGAAGGCACAAGTGCGGAAGATGGAGGTAGCAGAAATGAGAATGCTATGTTGGATGTGTGGGCACACAAGGTTAGACCGAATAAGAAACGTTGTGTTTCGGGAGAGATTAGGGGTAGCGAACATAGAAGATAAGAAAAGAGAATGGAGATTGAGATGGTTTGGACATGTGAAGAGAAGACAAACGACGAATCCTGTTAGATCCGTAGAAAACATTACTATAGAAGGGAGGAGGGGTAGAGGACGACCTAAATTGACGTGGGAGGAGAAGATTAAGCATGATTTGATAGACCTAAACCTCTCCGAGGACATGGTTGAGGATATGAATTTGTGGAGAAGTAGAATTAAAGTCAAGGATTTTTAGGGAGAAATGAATAACTTAGGGCTTCTATTTAACTTATTTTGGTCACACACCATAATAGTATATTCTTTTCATATATTATTATTATTATTATCATCATTATTATTATTACTGTTAAACTTTGATTTCCTTTGTATTACTTAATACATATGTTTTTTAGAGCTGAAGGTCTCTCTGGAAGCCACCTCTTTATCCCTTTCGATAGAGGTACGGTGTGCCTACATCCCACCCTTCCCAGACCCTACCTATAGCTTTGCTGTTGGTGGGACTTCACTGGGTATGATTGATTGATTGATTGATTGATATGAAAGTTAATAATATAGTTATGGTTTGATAATAAATTGTTTCACAAATAAATGAGATGTTATAACCCGGTTTAAAAGTTATATGGTTTTGATGAGACCCAAGACTCGTTTATTTTTTTTACTATAAAATTGGTTTTTATGTTATAACCCGTTTAAGGAATATCTGGGTTTGGTAAGACCCATACCCATGAATTCAGGTCAAATGTATGAGAAGCCTCCATTTAAAAATCAAGCAAATCTGGTGACTCCAAAAAAAGGGGGAGCGACCACATCGCGACACATAGGAATTTTATGTTTTCGTTTATATATATTAATAGTTTTTATCCCCCGTATTATGGAGGATGTTTTATATTGTTTGTTCTAATAGTAATTAATTTTTTGAATATATATATTTTTTTATTGTATGAAAGTTAATAATATACTTATGGTTTGATGATAAATTGTTTCACAAATAAATGAGAAGTTATAACTCGGTTTAAAAGTTATATGGTTTTGATGAGACCCAAGACCCATTTATGAAAGTTAATAATATACTTATGGTTTGATGAGACCCAAGACCCGTTATTTTTTTACTATAAAATTGGTTTTTTAATTTAAATAATATATATATCTTTTTTAAAATAAATAAGATATTAATTTTTAGTATATCCTATTTTATAGGATTTTTACATCAATAATTTGGTGAGAAAATTTTCTATTTAATGAGATGTTATAACCCGTTTAAGGAATATTTGGGTTTGGTAAGACCCATACCCATGAATTCGGGTCAAATGCATGAAAATTGAAAAGCCTCCATTTTAAAATCAAGCAAATCTGGTGACTCCAAAAAAAAGGGGGAGCGACCACATCGCGACACGCAAGATTTTTATGTTTTCGTTTATATATATATATATATATATATATATATATATATATATATATATACTGTTGGAAAATTTGTTACGTGTGCATTAGTAGGTTGTTATGACACAACAAATGCACACTAATAGACTAATAGACATTGATGAATGAGATATCGATGTGTGATTGTGTGTATTTGAAAGAAAATACTATAGTGGTGTATCCCACATCGGTGGAATGGAGAACTTGTGCCTTGTTTTTCTACTATAAATAGAGAGGTAAACTAAGTTGCAACACACACCAAACCTTACACACAAACACAAGCATTGTTGCAAGGTTTTTCAAACTTCTTCTTCTTCTACATTTCTGGTTTTTTTATTCGAACCTTTTTCAGGTTTACGGTTAACTCCGGCAGTACTACTGCTCCGGCTGTTGTACCCTGGGAAACAATGAGTTCTCTTGGGAGACTTAAAATATTGTTTTAAGGGCCCCGTGTTCAACACGATCCTCAGCCAAACCGTTTACATTTTTTTTTTTTGTATTGTATTTGGTTTATTTCTTTGATTCTGTATTGTATTTCAGATTCTTGTATTGTATTGTATGAGTAATAAAACTGTTTGTTAATTTTCTGTTTATTTACTCAATTCACGAATTCGGTTCCTACAATCTTAAAACAATATTTTTAAAACTGTTATCGTGAAAACTTTGTTTAAATTTTCAGAAACTATTCTATTTTGATCCAAACCAGTTTTGTTTCAAAATAGTATATGTTTTAAAAAACAGTTTTTTCTTTTCTGTTTTGGTCTCAGAATCAAGAATTGGATCTTCAAAGTTGGACTTAGACAGATTCGTTCTTAGTTTAGCATTCTGAAATCAGAAAAGGCTCCTTTTTGGGCTGTTTTGGCTATCTAGAACGAGATAGCTTATCGTGAAAACTTTGTTTAAATTTTCAGAAACTATTCTATTTTGATCCAAACCAGTTTTGTTTCAAAATAGTATATGTTTTAAAAACAGTTTTTTCTTTTCTGTTTTGGTCTCAGAATCAAGAGTTGGATCTTCAAAGTTGGACTTAAACAGATTCGTTCTTGGTTTAGCATTCTGAAATCAGAAAAGGCTCCTTTTTTGGGCTGTTTTTGGCTATCTCGCACGAGATAGTGTTATCTCGCACGAGATAAAGCTATCTCGCACGGGATAAATTTATCTCGCAAATTTCAGAATTTTCAGAATTTTTTTTCTAAGTTACTAACTTGGTCTGTTTTCTGTGTTGCAAGAATGATAGGACCAACCCCAAACACTTCTAATGCTACCCCTGCTGTCCATTTGACCCCAGCCAATGTGGGAGCGACCACAATGGCTAACCATGCTGAAAAACCCGAAAAGTTCACGGGTGTCCACTTTAAGAGGTGGCAGCAAAAAATGTTTTTCTACTTGACAACCTTGAACTTAGCACAGTTCTTGGAGAAAACAGCCCCCATACCCACTGCCCAAGATGATTCCCAAAGTGTGAGTGCTTTGGACGCTTGGAAACATTCTGAATTTCTATGTCGTAATTACGTACTCAATGGTTTGGCGGATCCATTGTATAACGTCTATTGTGGGATAAAGACTGCAAAAGAACTATGGGAGTCTTTAGACAAGAAGTATAAAACCGAAGATGCGGGAACAAAGAAATTTGTTGTGGCCCGTTTTTTGGACTTTAAAATGGTTGACTCCAAGACTGTGATCACCCAAGTCCAAGAACTACAAGTTATATTTCATGAAATTCATGCCGAGGGTATGACACTTAGTGAAACGTTCCAAGTTGCAGCCATAATTGAAAAGTTGCCTCCTAGTTGGGTTGAGTTTAAGAATTATCTTAAGCACAAACGAAAGGAGATTACTATTGATGAATTAATTGTTCGTCTTCGAATTGAGGAAGACAATAAAACGGCTCAAAAATCAGCTCTTGTGGAGCCAATGGCTAAGGCCAACATGGTTGAACTTGGACAATCTTCTAAGGGGGGGGGGGCATAAGGGTAAGGGTAAAATGGATAAGGTAAAGGGAAAGGTGAACCTAGGACCGAAGAAGGAGGTTGTGAAAAATAAACCTCAATCTTCAAACTTCCAAGGTGTTTGTTACAATTGTAATGAGAATGGCCATCGTGCGAACCAATGCAAGAAGCCTAAGCGTGAGCGTGCGCATATGATGGATGAAAATGGTGAACCGTTGGTGGCAATGATCACCGAGCTCTCGGCAATGATTGAAGAAATCAATCTTGTGGGGGACAAACCGCAAGGATGGTTCATTGATACGGGTGCGACCTATCATGTGTGTGGTGACAAGACCCTCTTTAGCACCATTAAGGAGGCTGCTAGTGATGCTAAGTTGTTTATGGGGAATCAAGCAACGGCCGACATCAAGGGTGAAGGGAATGTGATCTTGAAGATGACTTCGGGAAAAGAGCTTACTTTGAGCAACACTTTGTATGTGCCCGAAATTCGTAAGAATTTGGTTTCGGGTTGGTTGCTTAATAAGTTTGGTTTTCGTTTAGTGTTTGAGTCGGACAAGTTTGTCTTGACTAAGCGTGGAATGTATGTTGGTAAGGGCTATGCCCTCAATGGTATGTTTAAACTTGATGTAACCGTGATTGGAAATGAAATGAATAAGGCATCTACTTCTGCTTATATTATTGAGTCTTTAAATTCAAATGTTTGGCATGGTAGATTAGGACATGTAAATTTCAATTCACTTCGTCGTTTAATTAAATTAAAAATCATACCAACATTCCACATTGATACAAACTCGAAATGCGAAACATGTGTTGAATCCAAACTTACAAGATCATCCTTCAAATCGGTTGAAAGAATAACCGAAACACTTGATTTAATTCACACCGATGTGTGCGATTTAAAAATGTGCCCAACAAGAGGGGGAAACAAATATTTCATCACGTTTATTGATGATTGCTCAAAATATTGCTATGTATATTTACTTCTAAGTAAAGATGAAACAATAGAAAAATTTATCTTGTTTAAAAATGAAGTTTAGTTACAACTTAACAAGAAAATTAAACGTATGAGAAGCGATCGAGGAGGTGAATACGTTTCACCATTTGTGGATTTATGCGCACAAAGTGGCATAATACATGAATTAACCGCTCCTTATTCTCCACAATCAAATGGCATGGCGGAACGAAAGAACCATACATTGAAAGAGATGATGAATGCCATGTTAGTTAGTTCTTGGGTGAGCCATGACATGTGGGGGGATGCCATTTTAACGGAAAATTATCTTTTAAATAAGATACCTCTCAAGAATAGGGACGAAACTCCTTATAAGTTATGGAAGGGAAGAGAACCTTCGTACAAATACATGAAAGTGTGGGGGTGCCTAGCTAAAGTCACCGACCAACCTCCTAAGGCTCTTAGGATTGGTCCCAAAACTGTTGATTGCATTTTCATTAGATATGCTCACAATAGTAGTGCACATCGGTTTTTGGTACATGAATCCAAAAATCCAAATGTACACGTAAACACTTTCATGGAGGCGAGCCCCAATACTGTCTCGTATTTTGAGCACGTGTTTACTAAGTTAGGACACACACATGAGGCTTCATCATCACGAGCGAATGATGTAGGTGCAAGCTCGTCAACACAAAATGACGACTTGGTTCATGAAGGAACACATGAACGGCCCGAGACTGAGGATGGTGATTTAAGACGAAGCAAAAGACAAAAGGTTGCAAAATTCTTTGGTCCTGACTTCGTAAGCTTTATGGTTGAAGGTGAACCTAATACCTACAATGAAGCGGTGGCCTCACCTGAAGGACCTCAATGGAAAGAAGCAATCAAGAATGAAATTGATTCGATCTTACAAAATCATACTTGGGAATTGGTAGATCTTCCAATTGGTTGCAAACCACTTGGATATCGTTGTATATTCAAAAAGAAGATGAAAGCCGATGGAAGTATTGATAAATACAAGGCGAGGCTAGTGATCAAAGGTTTTAGACAAAAGGAAGCTCTAGACTATTTTGATAATTACTCACCTGTAACACGTATAACCTCTATAAGGTTGGTGCTTGCAATCGCGTCTTTACGAAGTTTGGAAGTGCACCAAATGGATGTAAAAACGGCTTTTCTAAATGGTGATTTGGAAGAAGAGATATACATGGAGCAACCTGAGGGTTTCTCCGCCCCTGGTAAAAAGGGTAAAGTATGCAAACTCATCAAGTCTTTGTATGGCTTGAAGCAAGCTCCAAAACAATGGCACCAAAAGTTTGACCAAGTCATGATTGGCAATGGTTTCAAAATTAATAAGTGTGATAAATGTGTTTATGTTAAAAACACAAATGGAGGTTATGTTATTTTATGCATTTATGTGGATGACATGCTTATCATTGTGAGTAATTGTTGGTGCATGATGTCAGTAGTTCAGTATCTTGTGTTTTGTCTGTGTCTGTAATCGTTTTGTTTGTTTTTTACGTGTCGAATACTGTTGATTATGTAAGTTCGTTGGTATGTATACGCGAACTTGGGGAACTAGCGAAGTTATGACAACTTCGCCTAGCTTGTTGGCGAAGTTGTCGAGGTCTATTTAAACCTCAGCTTCGGGTTTTAAGTAGGTGAGAAAAAAAAAGGTTTTGGCTGAACGTGTTTTTGGTGATCTTGTGCATAACGTGTTGGCAATAGTAATACATCAAGTTTTCAAGTATTATCTCGTGTGTTTACCTACTTATTTAACATATTGCTTATCTTACACTCGTATCGTATTACGTGGGGATTCCGCACCCTCTACGAGATACTCCTGTGTAGATCCGGCTGGGAACCTACAATTGGTATCAAAGCATTTTGCTCGTGATTGTGTGGTTAGGGATTATCACACGGGTGTTAAGATCGTTCCGTTTGACTATTCGCGGAACGAGTTTACGTTGAAATACCTCGTTTTTGTGTCTTGCCCATCTTCCCTCATCAAACATACCTCCAAATCACCCTCGCGTCCCTCGCAATCAACCCAACTAAAACCTGCAAAACCCGACGTTCATCAAGCGAAGTTTCCGTAACAAAAAGTAGGGTTTAAGCGAACTTATAACAAGCTAGCGACGTTGTTCAGCGAAGTTAAACCTCTGCGAAGTTAAACCTCAGCGAAGTTATACTACAGCGAAGTTATACGACAGCGAAGTTAGACTAAAGAGCGAAGTTATACTAACTTCGCTATAGCTGTATCACAGAACTTTGTTTTTGATTCTTGAATCTCTATTTTTCAACAATGACTTCGATAAACATCACAGAACTAGTAAAAATGGAGGTTGAAGCTGGTTCTGCAACTAAAGCTCCAAAACTACTGAAGGGTACTGATTTCGTCGCATGGGAAGATCGGTTTGAACAGTATGTGAAGTATCAAGATGCTAAGATGTGGGTTTGCATTCAAGACGGGTACATTCCACCAACATCCATGTTTGAAGGTCGTGAACAGATTAAGAAGTACAGTAAGATGGAAGAGGACGAAAAGAAAATGTATGAGGCAGAGAGTAAAGCTCATGCAGCTATAACAATGGCTCTTCCACAAGAGATTCTTCATACCTTCAAGAAATACAAAACTGCTAGAGAGCTATGGGAAGCACTAGAAAATAGATATGAAGGTAATGTGGGGATACGTACTTCCAAGACAAAGCTGCTAAAAACCCAATTCTCTGTATTCAAATATTTGAAAAATGAATCACTTGATGATATCATCACACGATATTATCATTTGATGACCGAATTAAATAATTACTCCATTGAATACAAGGAAGAAGAGGTAGTAGAGAAACTTCTTGATGCTCTCCCACCGAAATGGGAAATGTACACTGTTCTGATGAGAGAAGATAAAGATTTTGACAAGATTGATTTGGAAACAGTGGTCAATAAGTTACGAAATTTTAAACTTAACATGGTTCGAAAGGAGACACCAACTGATCAGGTTCAAGATCCGGGAATGTATGGTGCTAAAGTCACTCAGAGCTCAAGTTCAAAATTAGAATCCACTGCCTACTACTCTAAGGGGGAATCAAACTCCACTCCAGATGGTCATGTGATTCTCAATATGGATGGTGACGTATGTTTCGTAGCAGGAGGGAGTAATTCCTCAAAGCCTCAAACTGCAACTGGAAATTTCTCATCCAATGCTCCAAGCAATAACTACTCACAGATGCCTATGAGTGTGAAATCTGCTGAACAACAGTTTGCCCTCTATGCATCCTTCATTGCATCTTATGAGAACTATATCAAAGGTAAAATAGTCGACCCTACAACTTTGGATGAAGACTATGATCAGATCGATGCTGATGATCTGGAAGAGATAGATCTGCAGTGGCAGATGGCTATGATAGTCAGAAGGGTAAAGAGATTTATGAAGAAAACGGGTAGAAAGTTTGTTGGAGAAAGACCAGGGTTTGATAAATCAAAGGTTCGCTGTTATAACTGTCAACAAAATGGTCACTTTGCTAAGGAATGTACAAATGAAAGAGTCGAACGAAGTCAGAACAGGCCTGCTCAACAGAATGGGAGTGGTAGTGAAAATAAGGCTATGGTATCTCAACAGAACGGTGGATACAACTGGAATATACAAGTTGAGGAGATGTTCGAACAGGCAAATCTGGTAAACATTGAAAGTGGAGGAAGTGAGAGGGAGACGGGAGAAGATCAAGCATACATGGCATAAGTGAACGATCATCAGCTCTCTGAGGTAAGTTCTGAACTTCATTGTGAACAATGTGAAAATTTGTCTGATCAATTGAAAACATTAACTGATCAGTTTGTTAGTTTGGACACACAATTTAAAAACCTTAAAAGAAGATCATCACTATTCTAAAACTAAAGAGAATAGTTACTCGGTAAAAATAAAAGCGAGCGAAAAAGACATCAGAAGTCTTAAAGCCACTCTAGCTGAAAAAATACAAGTGATTGATCTTAGTTATGAAGTGTTAGAAGAAAAGACCAAACTAATTGCTGAAAAAGATAAACAGGTAGCTGATTACCAGGTGAAAGTGGTGGAACTAAACAGAAAAATTGAACAATTTAGAAATTCTTCTGCGATGTTGGATCACATCATAAGTCTTCAACGTTCCCCGGTTATCAAAGGGGGAATTGGATTCTCAGAAGTTCCACCACCATACAACAATAACTATACTTATAATCCTAGTAATCAGCAATCTAAGAATGTTGAAATTAGTCAGACAGTTCCAATAAAAGTTTCTGCTATAGAAACCAAAGTTAATGAGAGTGAAACAAGTAAGACAACTTCTAATATCACTGGATCTGTCTCTAGCTCCGTCTCATTAAATTCAGACAAGCCTTCTGAATCAGATGAGATAAAAGAAGAGGTTGTGTTACTAAAACGAGGGGAAGACTATAAGTTTGATGAAAAGAAATCTTCTCTAAATCCGTTCGTCACACCATATGTGAGACAAACGGATAGTAATGCTACCTTAACATCTGCAACAACTTCTGAGACGAAAGTTCAACAAAAACAGAAGAACAGAAGTTGTTTTAGAGGCAACAGGATAGGACATCTTGTCGCTGACTGTCCTCTGAAAAAGAGAAAAGCTAGAAATATGAGGCTTACTAAAACTGAGTATAAAACGAGTACTAACGGTGATGCTGGTAAAAACACTAACATACCAAATTACAATCATTGGTCTAAACCAAGATTTCAAAGAAATCAGTCTCGTTTTCTACCAGTAAATTACCAAAACAATAATTATAGTCCAATTAACTCACGAAGGTTTGGATGGTCTCATAGCCAGTCATCTAGAAATTTCTCCTACAGAACTAATAGAAACTTTCCTCAAAATGACTTTGGGCATCCAAGGTACTGGATGCCGGATAACAGGTTTACCCAACCCAAGACCAGAAGGTCTTGGGTCCCCAGATTTTAATCTATTTCTTTAATTGTGCAGGAACAGTCAAACAGGGCTGTAAACAATATGTGGGTTGTTGACAGTGGCTGTTCCCGGCACATGACTGGTAACAAGAAATTGTTATGTGACTGAAAGTCTGTTCAAGGAGGAAGAGTAAGTTTCGCTGGAGAACGTGGGGGAAGAATTAGTGATATTGGGACCGTGAAAAATGGGAGAATAAAGTTGGAAAAGGTGGATTTTGTAGAAGAGTTGAAGCATAACTTGTTGAGTGTTTCTCAGATCTGTGAAAGAATACACTGTTCATTTCACTAAAGATGAGGCACTCGTGCTTTATACTGGTTTCAAAATACCAGAGACATGGGTTGTAATGAGAGCTCCAAGAGAGAGAAACACGTATGTGATGGATATGAGATCAACCAAGATGTCAACAGAAGAATCATGCCTTCTATCAAAAGCAACTGAATCTGAGTCAGAACTGTGGCACCGAAGAATGGGTCATATACATCTTCGTAAGATGAACTACATATTCAAGAATGGGTTGGTGATAGGGGTTCCTTTGAAGAACTTAAATTTTGAAGACCAATGTGTATCGTGCAAGAAAGGAAAACAACACAAGAAGCCGCATCACTCCAAGAAAGTTAACTCATCTGTCAGCACCTTGGACCTACTTCACATGGATCTCTTTGGTCCTGTGAATGTAAAGAGTCTAGGAGGAACTTCATATTGTCTGGTGGTAACCGATGATTACTCTCGATACTCTTGGGTCTATTGTCTGAAGGCAAAAGATGAGACAGTTCAGTTGGTAATTAACTTGATTACCAAGGTTGAGAATATTGTTGGAAGAAAGGTTAAGTACATCAGGAGTGATAATGGTACAGAGTTCAAGAACTATCAGATGGAGATGTTCTGCTTACAGAAAGGGATAGAGCATCAGTACAGCGCCCCATATACTCCGCAACAAAATGGAGTAGCTGAGAGGAAGAATATAATGCTAATCGAAGGCGCCAGGACCATGCTGGCAGATGCAAAACTTCCTGTGGTGTTCTGGGCTGAGGCTGTTGCTACAACCTGTTATATCCTTAATCGTGTTTTAACTGTTAAAAGATTAAATAAAACATGTTATGAACTTATGCATGGTAGAAAGCCAAACTTGAAGGGTCTCGAACCTTTCGGGCCCCCATGTTCGATATTAAAGACTAACTCTAAATTTGGTGAGAAAGCCAACGAAGGTATCTTAGTCGGCTATGTTGTTGGGACACCCAACAGAAGTTTCTTTAATCTATCGAACAGCAAGGTTGAGGTGGTTTGTAACACTGACATTACTAGTTACAAATCACCAAAGCCTAGCATGGGACCAGCAGAGGCTTTCGACTATGATAAGCTTTTCAAATATTTTAATGTGCCCTACTTGGATTTTGCAGACATTGATGAGAAAATAGCCTCGCAGATACTGTATGACGACGAGGAGACCATTGTGCAACGTCCACAATATGATGAAAATCAACCAACCTCGTCCAATGCGGTTGAATCTCCTGCTGTCTCGATTGATGATGAGTTCTATAATCCATTTCACACTCAACCTCAGACTCACACTGATGAACTTTCTTCAAATCTTGAGAATGATATGGAAGTTGGTCCGATTCAGACTACTAGAGTTCACAAGAATCATCCTATGGAGAATGTGATCGGTAATCCTTCTGACAGTGTTCGTACAAGAAGAAGTTTGGATGAACACACATGCGTTTACGCAAGCATTAAAGAGACGGGTATAATAAATGAATGCTTGTACACCTGCTTCATCAGCTAGATTGAACCAAAGAATTATCAAATGGCACTGTAGGATAGCTCGTGGGTTGAAGCCATGCAGGAAGAACTGGCACAGTTTGAGAAGATGGAAGTATGGAAATTAGTTGAAAAACCGCAAGAAGTAACTGCTATCGGTACAAAGTGGTATTTAAATGTAAGAGAGATGGGAAGGGGATAATCATACGGAACAAGGCAAGATTGGTAGTGAAAGGGTTTAATCAGCAGGAAGGGGTCGATTACAATGAAGTGTTTGCTCCTGTAGCGAGATTGGAGGCAATCCGACTGTTTTTGGCGTATGCTGCACACAAAGAAATGAAAGTGTTTCAGTTAGATGTGAAAAGCGCATTTCTTTATGGTAAAGTCGATGAGGTGGTATATGTTGAACAACCCCCGGGTTTCCCTGACCCAGATTTTCTTGATAATGTGTACAAACTAAGTAAAGCATTATATGGGTTACATCAGGCTCCTCGTGCATGGTACACAACATTATCAGACTACTTGCTAGAAAATGGGTTTGAAAGAGGAAAGATTGATAGTACGCTGTTTGTCAGGAGAAAAGGGGGAGAGTTTCTTCTCGTTCAGCTTTATGTGGACGACATCATTTTTGCTGCATCAAAAGTCACTATGTGTCAGGAATTTGAAGCGGTCATGAAGAAGAGGTTTGAGATGAGCGCCATGGGCGAATTAACTTTCTTTTTGGGATTGCAGGTAGATCAGAAGAAAGATGACATGTTTATTCATCAAACGAAATAGGTCCATGATGTGCTCAAACGCTTCAAGATGGATGATAGTACCCCATTTGACACTCCAATCCGCGTCAACCACAAACTGGGTGTTGATTCCGACAGTGATGATGATGTGGATCCCACTCAATATCGGGCAATCATAGGTTCTTTAATGTATTTAACAGCATCTAGATCTGACATTATGTTTGCAGTTTGTCTTTGTGCTCGTTTTCAGGCAAACCCGAAGGAATCACACATGAAGGGAGTGAAGAGAATCTTGCGGTATCTCAAAGGCAAGCCTAAGTTGGGTTTATGGTACACGAAAGGGGGAGAATTGGATTTGGTAGCTTACACCGACGCTGACTATGGAGGTTGCAATCAGAACAGGAAGTCAACAACCGGTGGATGTCAGTTTCTCAGAGGAAGATTGGTGTCGTGGCAGTGCAAGAAGCAGACCTCATTAGCCATTTCCACCTGCGAAGCAGAGTACATGGCAGCATCAAACTGCTGCTCCCAGGTTTTATGGATACAACAACAATTGCACGATTATGGTCTGAATTTCACTCAAACTCCTATCTGCATTGATAACACTGCTGCAATCTCAGTAACTAACAATCCCGTTAAACACAGTAAAACTAAACATATTGACATTCGTCATCATTTTATACGGGATTGTGCTAAGAAGAAATTAATTGTGCTTGAAAAGGTTGATTCTTTGGATAATTTTGCCGATCTTTTTACTAAAGTGTTTGACCGATCCCGTTTTCAAAATCTTGTTGAGCTTAATGGGATGATCAATCCCGAGTAACCTTGTTTATTATTAAAAAAAAAACCATCACTATCGCTTAAAATTATGTCGGTTGCTTAAGTTTGAAGGACATATCTTCGGATATGTTTGGTCCGTACTTCTACTTGTAGATTATGAGGATAGCCATTAACCAGATGACTGAAAGTGACCAGGGCGGTTTATGATGGGTTTTTATTCTTTCGCTGAAAAATAGTCGTTCATACTTAGTTGGAAGGACACATACTCGTATGTGGTCGGTCCAGCTGATCCATTGGATCTTCTGGATAGCTGTTTACCTGAAGACTTTGACTTGATCAGGGCGATAGAATTTTAAATTTTTTTAGGGAGATGATATAACTTTTCAAGTCTATAACTTCGTAAGAAGTTTCAATACGATGTTTAAAAGAAAATTTATCCAACCTTGGAAAGTGATAGAAAAACTGATTTTGTGTGCTAAACTGGTGAAGTTATTAGGCCTAAAAGACTCTAGAACAGTCATTGTATGTTATGGTAGCTTTCTATGGTGCGTAAAAGTAGAAGTGATACAAACTAAATCTCCTCGATTTAATGTGGAAAATCATTTTGAGTTGTGCATGTCTCCATATACATCTTTCCGAATGATAGGCAGAAAAGTGATTACCCAGTCATACACGAGCCCGTGAGTGTTCTGATTCCCGCGAAGATAGTGTTAAGTACCTGCAGTGATCCAGATTCGGGACTTGCAGTTGAATTCAATTATGAAGTTGTATAAAGGTGTTTATTAAAAAAAAACTATGGCTATTATTGTTATGCCTTCTGAAGCTTATTTTATTACACATATCTACAAAGAGGCAAGATGAATCGGTCAAAGTATGAGATATAACGGGAAGAAGAATCCGAAGATCGATGTGTGCTTACAGATTAATCAGACACTACGGGTCGAAATCAACTCGAGGTGACTTGGGGAATGCCAAATACGCCTTGAGAATAGATAGGAGGCACCACAATCTCTCATGTGATGTCCATCTAAATTTTGAGCTTAATTGAACCTAATCCGTATCACAGAAGCGATGAAAACCATACTAAGTTTTATACCTGCTTACAACTTGTTTCTTTATGTCATGATACCGCTGAACATGAATCTATGTGACAGCCACTCAATTAATATGATTCCTGTTCGGATCTTTTCTAAAACTTGCAGGTTATCGTCAAGACTGAAATTTGATCCCGTTTATTCTATTACTCAAATTTTCGTTATGCATTGCATTTTATGGTTTACTTTTATAAAACTTGGTTACTTGGTTCTTTGATCGTCAAGTTTAAATCTTTTATTGAAAATTTTAAAAAGAAAAGTGCTCTTTGATTAATAAGGCTCTGTTTGTAAGCTAATAAGGGCGAACTTAAGTAAATGGCGAAGTTAACTGGTAAGCTACATAGGCGATGTTGACCACAAGTTTGACTTTAAGCGATGTTAATTTTGGGCGAAGTTAACACAACTTCGCCCCTGGGGTTTCTCTAAAGTATTTAACGGGTTTCGGTGGTCAAATGAGTCAAATCATCTTCAAAAACTAACCCTCGGTGAACCTATCCATTTGATTCGAACCTCATATTAATCCGTCTCTCGTCCGTGATAAAGGTTTTTAGGATCATTGTGACCCGTAACTCGTAAGAGATGGTGATAATCAGTGTCTTGATGATCCGAGTTGTGGCCTCGTTTGAACAGTCCTTTAAACCCTCGTTCAACAATTCGTTTTAACAGTGTTTTAGTAACAAATATGGTCATCTGAGTCTCTATCAAACAGCCTCTTTCATGTCTTCATCCTCGAATTGGCCAAACCTAGCTACAATTGGATCATCTTGATGCGCCGATTACAGAGGCAAAGTTAGGGTTTCAGCGAAGTTGTACTCAACTTCGCCACATTACTAACTTCACCTGCTACTGATAAAATTTGATTAAGTGTTATGGTCTGTTATTTCTCTGGCGAAGTTGGGATTTAAGCGAAGTTCATAATAAGTTATATCATAACTTCGCCCCTGTTGAATGGCGAAGTTATGTCCTGTTTAGACAAAGAACTGACTTAAACTGTATGTTGTGCAGATATGGCTGCTGTGGCAGGAACTGGTGGTGCTGGTGGTGATGAAGAAGGAGATAATAACCGTCAATTTTTCTCGGGACACAACATGTATATTACTTTAGATCCAGATGCTCAAGGAGTTGACAGTTACAGTGAAATTATCTCGTTTCTCATACGCTCATGTATTTTTAATGCTATTACTACTACTCTTCCGATCTCACTACCAAACAATGAAGATTTTTGGAACACGGTTGAGTATGATTGTCGTGTTGATCCACCGGTGATGCGAGCAACGGTCAATGAATAAGCGATACAGTTCTCGGCTAATCAGATAAGGGAAGCCTTACAGTTTGGAATGAGACGACTGATGACCCAACAGACTTTCCGGCATCATTCAGAGATGGTGCATTTCTACGTATGGGGTATTCGGGTCCGTTGGGAGACTCACAGAGGAGGAAAGGTTTTTTTGTTAGATCAGTGGCGGTTTCTTATGCATGTGATGATAGTGTGCATGTCCGGTCGGAAAGCTGGTACAGATGGTATGGGTGCAACAATGCAATCGGCAATGATTTCCTTGACCTACAACAAGCCTTACAGCTTTGGTCAGATGATTTTTTATGAGATTGACCGTCAAAGACGTGCTGTTGCGCAGGAAAGATTTTTGATGTATCCGAGATTCCTACAGATGATTCTGAATCATGTAGCTCCTAATCTGCCACAAAGACGTCCTATTTCATATGTGGAAAGTGTGTCCAAGAGGATCTTTGCGCAATGTAAGTCATCAAGTGCTCGAAGTAAACCTGAACTCCGTCCAAGGCACACTGCCTTGTTTGGTTATTTGGTGAATCCTACGTATGTTGCTACTCAAGGTGATGAATTTCTTGATCCGGCACCGCAACAGGCAAATGTTTCTCAACCACCTCCTGTGGTTCAACCACCACCCGTGGTACAGCAAGCACCGCCTGCTGATCCTGTTGCCGCACCGGTAGAACAGGTTGACCTTGAAGTTGCCTTTGGAGGGCAAGGTTTCTTTGACATGGAACAGATTTATCCAGCTGCTGAAGTTCAAGTCTCAGTGGCTGAGGCGTCTGGGGTAAATGTGTCCATGGTCGCTACATCGGTGGCGGATTCTGAGAGAACCGACTCTGACTCCTCCACGGACGATATCGTTGAAGCACAACAGATTCTTGCCAGACAAGAAAGAATACATGGCAAGAGAAAGAAAGATTCGGATGACAGCGAATCTGATTATGAGGAGGATTTATATCGGATGGTACGAAGATCAAAGAAGGCAAGGGTTGGTGAAAGTTCAAGAGTTAGTGAAGGTTCGAGGGTTGTTCGTTTTTCTCCACCCTCGTTATCGGGGATGACTATGTTTCCTGCTTCTTCAACTGTCACACTGCCGATAACCCCAAGTGTTCCATTGGTGACAACGTCATCATCCTTTGGGACTCCTCCAACCACGTTTCAGTTTACAGCACCGGACATAGTTTCCTTGCCGCCTCCTACTCTTACTCCATCGGAGGTTGTTGCTAGATTTGTTGACTCGACGTTGGTTGCTACTGCGGGGTTACCTGTTTCAATACCATCCGCGGTTACTCTTCAGACTACTTCTGATATTTCAGCTAGTTTGGGAATTCCACCGCCATATGCTTAAGATATTTCTCACATGCGTTTTGACTTTGATTCTACTCTGTCTGACTCCGAGCGAATTGCGGCTCTTGAACGGGTAGTTGCTGAGCAATCACGGATCAATCTTATTCAGACGCAAGCTATCCAGCGACTTGTGGCAGAAAATCAGATCCAATCGTCCCTCCTTGTTGAACACGGTAAACTATTTGATGCTCTAAAACAGTTCTTAGCATCTCAGGGGGAGACGAGCTGCAAGGGTGATGAGTTGAGAACCAAAAAGAGGCAAGACAGAGACGATGATCCCAATGCATCGGAAGGCGCAGGTGATGAGTTGCCAAGAACTGAACAAACTCTTGGGACTTCCACATCTCATGGGGAGTCTGCTGGTACATTAGGTGGAACAGGGGGTGAAAATGTGGTGGTTGTTGATGATGAGGAAGTGCTGGAACAGGATGATGAGTCAGCTGATGATGTGTTTACGGCTGACGAGATTGGAAATATTGGGGAACAGATAGAGATTGATAGTGATTTAGAAGAAAGGGAGATCGTTGATGATGGTGTAGAGCACGATATTCCGAATGTTGATAAAGTGAACTTGAGTCAGGATGCAAATATGTCAGATGAGTCCGAGTGGGAAGAACAGCCGAGATGGAAAGAAGGCTGTGCTCAGTGGTTCTTCAAGAAAAAGAAGCATGCAGTTCCAACAATGTTTAAGAAGAGTTACAACATCAAGGGGTACGCTGAGTCCAAGAAAGGTATCATCTGCTGGTTGTATGACGAACAATTGAAGTTGTTTGTGATTAAGCGTTATTATGGAATTCAGTATTTTAAGAAGGCTTTGAGATCGCTCAACACCTTGCCTGAGTGTGAGGTGAAAGATTTGGCTCGTTTGAGATTGATTAATATGAGTGATGATGATATTGCAAGAATAATTGGAAAGATAGTATGGAAGGAAGCTGTTAAGGAGAAAAAGTTTGAACTTCTAAAGCCTCGGAAAGGAAGGTTGGTTGAAGATAAGGATAGGGGAATGCGGGCTGATGGCAAGCCCTGGATGCTAATGAAGTACAAGCTGATTCGGTGTTTAAAAGAGGTGCCGATGAAGATGATGCCCAAGGATGTGTTAAAAGATCTCAAGTGGTGGTACGTTGACTGCCTGACCGCTGAAGCTGTTATGGAGGATGAGGACGAACAAGAGATTCTGAGAGTGTATGATCCCATGCACTTGGTTAATTTGTCTCAGGCTGATTTGCAGGTACTGAATGATAGGAAGATATTTTACATTCCTGCGTGGAAGGATGAAGCCAAGAAGTACCAGAGGGTGGTCTCTGTCTGTGTAAGGCAGGGCATTCATGCTTGAAGACGGATGGCACATGATTTTTGAGATTACAAGACACGAGAATGAAGATAGAGATATGAAGCTACTGTCAAGGGGGAGTCTGTTGGTGCATGATGTCAGTAGTTCAGTATCTCGTGTTTTGTCTGTGTCTGTAATCGTTTTTTTTGTTTGTTACGTGTCGAATACTGTTGATTATGTAAGTTCGCTGGTATGTATACGCGAACTTGGAGAACTAGCGAAGTTATGACAACTTCTCCTAGCTTGTTGGCGAAGTTGTCCAGGTCTATTTAAACCTCAGCTTCGGGTTTTAAGTAGGTGAGAAAAAAAAAGGTTTTGGCTGAACGTGTTTTTGGTGATCTTGTGCATCACGTGTTGGCAATAGTAATACATCAAGTTTTCAAGTATTATCTCGTGTGTTTACCTACTTATTTAACATATTGCTTATCTTACACTCGTATCGTATTACGTGGGGATTCCGCACCCTCGTGTTACGAGATACTCTTGTGTAGATCCGGCTAGGAACCTACAGTAATGATAAAATGGTTCAATCTACAAAAGACATGTTAAAGGCACGATTTGACATGAAAGACATGGGTTTAGTTGATACTATTCTTGGAATAAAAATCATTAAAACCAAAGAATGTCTTACTTTGAGTCAAGCACACTATGTCGACAAGATTCTTGAAAAATTCAACAAGGAAGACAAGCGAGTGGCTCGTTCTCCTGTTGACACTACTCTACATCTATGTACAAATAGAGCTGAGCAAGTATTCAAGAATCATTGGAAGTCTAATGTATCTCATGACATGTACGAGACCTGATTTAGCATACGCGGTGAGTAGGCTAAGTAGATATACTAGCAATCCAAGTGTTCAACATTGGAAAGCTATTATAAGGGTGCTTAGGTACATAAGATACACAAGAGACTATTGTTTGCATTATACCAACCATCCAGCTGTGATCGAAGGGTATACTGATGCGAACTGGATTTCGGATATGAAAGATTCCAAATCAACAAGTGGGTACGTGTTCCTACTTGGTGGGGCAACAATATCTTGGAAATCATCCAAACAAACTGTAATTGCTAGATCCACAATGGAGTCTGAATTCATTGCCTTAGACAAATCTGGGGAAGAGGCGGAATGGTTACGTCAATTCGTGGAAGACATTCCACAATGGCCAAAGCCGTTGTCGGCAATTTGCATACATTGTGACAGTGAGTCTGCAATTGGTAGATCTCAACGTTCAATGTATAATGGCAAATCAAGGCATATGAGACGTAGACATAACACGATACGACAACCACTGTCAACGGGTGTTATCACGATTGACCATGTGAGGTCAGAAGATAACATTGCAGACCCGTTAACAAAAGGCTTAAGCACGGATAAATTTTATAAGTTGTCGAGAAGAATGGGACTAAAGCCCGCGATAAAGGAAGTATGAGGGAAACCTAACTTAGCAGACTGGAGATCCCAAGAGCTAAGTTCAATAGGCAAACTTAATCATATGACCAGAGGCAGTCACTGTGGGGGAGTACCCCAAAACCAAAGGGAGTCTTGAACTTCCTAGTCCTTTCTTCTAGGGGAGTACCCTAAAACCAGTGACATTTGGGAGAGGTTAAGCATATTAAGGTTAAGTGAAATAACCATGATGCTTTTAATGATTCATGGGAATCACCTATGTTAGAGAGAAGTGTGGTCGCTTCGAATGGAATTGTGGGGAGGCGCAATTTCCTAGAGCTCTCGCACAACCAGGACCGTGATCCATGACCATAACGGACACAAGAATGAGGGGTTGACCAAACCAGGGAGAGTATTGTGTGAAGGCATATTGTCGTCTACACAAATGGGGGTCTGTTCAAAGTCATCGCGACTACAAACCGCTAGAAGGCTAAGTATGCTTCACAACGGAAGGTTCAAAGGGTAACACCTACCTATCCGGCAATACTCAACTGCTAAAACTTACTTCGAAGAATCAATTTCCATTCATGTGGGGGATTGTTGGAAAATTTGTTACGTGTGCATTAGTAGGTTGTTATGACACAACAAATGCACACTAATAGACATTGATGAATGAGATATCGATGTGTGATTGTGTGTATTTGAAAGAAAATACTATAGTGGTGTATCCCACATCGGTGGGATGGAGAACTTGTGCCTTGTTTTTCCTCTATAAATAGAGAGGTAAACTAAGTTGCAACACACACCAAACCTTACACACAACACAAGCATTGTTGCAAGGTTTTTCCAAATTCTTCTTCTTCTACATTTCTGGTTTCTTTTATTCGAACCTTTTTCAGGTTTACGGTTAACTCCGGCAGTACTACTGCTCCGGCTGTTGTACCCTGGGAAACAACGAGTTCTCTTGGGAGACTCGAAATATTGTTTTAAGGGCCCCGTGTTCAACACGATCCTCAGCCAAACCGTTTACATTTTTTTTTGTATTGTATTTGGTTTATTTCTTTAATTCTGAATTGTATTTCAGATTCTTGTATTGTATTGTATGAGTAATAAAACTGTTTGTTAATTTTCTGTTTATTTACTCAATTCACGAATTCAGTACCTACATATACTTACATGTGTCTGTTGTAATTTTAACACTATAATAGTACTAGAAACATTTTTTTACAAGGTATGGCGGACCTCCATACCACAAATTTAAAATTTAAATATTGTGGGTCTGATTTTTAGAGAAGAGTTTTGTGATGTTAATTTGATGATAAGTTATTATAATTGTGGTACAAACATAATAGTTGAAATAGACCGGAAAAGATCATGGTAAATATTATCCTCTGTGAATGAGATAAATTTGATATGATGGTTTGACACAGAATCAAAATTCTATGCAGCACACTTCTCTCATCTCTGCCATTTTCCAAAACTTTATGTGACAAAAAATAGTTAATTTATTACTAAAGGGGGTTATGATTCCAGATGTGAAGTGTTCATGAAATTTATGTTTAATTTATGGGACTTGTTTGTCAGCCTGTCTCATTATGGCCCATACCCTTTCACCTTAAAATAAAGACTTCACTGGAAAAGACCTTAGTCCTTGTATGCCATTGGTTATTATTATTATTATTATTACTATTTTTATTTTAATTTTTTAAGCAGTTCACTTTTATTGCTAAAAAACCTACAGTCCAGTTATACTGTTATAGTAATTTATATATACTCGCTTAGGTTAAAAGACTGAAATACCGTTTTAATTAATAGCAATATATAACGGTATTAATCTCTGTGACTAAAATGATAAGAAACGAAAACTACAAAGGATTGTAAGCAAAGAAAAAAAAAGTCTTGGGGCTGAAAATGTTAATCAAAACACATGTACTGAAGTCGAAAATCTCTTAGTTAACTTTACAAAGTAATACTGGCTTGGAGATGTTGTAGTAGTCACTTAAACGTTTTAACTTAGGAGTTACTCCGTAAAATCAATCTATTTTTTTAATTTAATTTCAGTCATTGAATATTTTTGGACGACGAGATAATATTAAAAACGACTTCACAAGATGCTAGAACAAAAGGACATACAATACAACGAGGGAAAAAATCAGACCTCCAAAAAAACTCGTAACATCACACCCATAAGGTGTTATAACACCTAATATATTATATATAAACCACATAGTAGCTAAAATGATCATATTAAAAATCTTCGGTTATTTGTTATTGATAGACATGTATTTAAAGCCAGGCTAACTCCAGCTAAAATCGATCCAGATATGTTAAATACTTGATCAATGCCGGTTCGTTAATTTTATTATTTATTTATTTATTCATGCATGACATTTAATTTAGTTTGTTATTATTTAATTAAATGATTTCAATTCTGAATTTTTGATTTTGATAACCTATCATATGTTGGTACGAAGTTAGGCTGGCATAGAACAAGTAGGGGTAATATGATGTTAAGTAGATCTTGTGAATATCATGATATTTTGGACCACATCAAACTGGTTGCTTCCCAAAGAGACTGCCCAAAGGTATTAGATTCACTTCACAAATCACAAGTACTTTGCTTACCTTTTCTAGTTTAAATATTAATAAATATTATATTTATTTAATATAGCATTGATCTTAACAAAAGTTACAAAACAGAAACTAACCATTTTAACGAAACAAGCAACCATTTTAAAACGGTTTATGTTTGACTGCACTGACACTTTCTTATCCATGTTTTGAAATATAATTTGTACATAACATCATTATAATACTAATTATGATTGTATCAATTATCCTATTAAAATAATATCCTAAGATCTGATTTGTAACAAAATTATTTATAAGTTGGTTGTGGCTCATGGTAGAGCACTCATTTTATAAGTGAGAGGTAGAGAGTTTAAACCTCACTATCATCAACTTATATGGGAGATATGAGGGATGACCCTGGCTTGCTAGGGTTCGAGTCCTGATCTCACCCAGTTTAACCGGCTCCTCGCTGTCGTGCCGTTTGGCGGGCGTGAGGGTCGGGTTTTATCCGGTGAATCCCTCAATAGGTGGACCGCTAGGAGCTTCGTCCGTCCGGACTAGTGGCCGGCTCGGGCTACCTTTAGCCAATGGGGGCCACGTACGAAGTACCCGGCGTTACTTAGTTGGCCGTTCAAAAAAAAATTATGTTAGGGTACTAGGGGAAATGGGATCTTCACAGAAAGCGCAGTGGGGGCCTAACCATTTTGAGGGCTAAAACAAAAGAAAAACACCAGGGCTCTAATTCCAGAATTTATAAATTTAATTTTAAAATTTATCAACCAATTTGTCGTGTTATACATATAAAATTACAAAATTTTAAACCAAAGAAACAACTAAAAGATAGTTTTATTTTAGAAGACTCGAGCCTGGACTGAACTAAGGAAAAGCCTCATGAAGGCGGATGTAATGTATTTTAACCACCGGGGCAACATCTAATAGTGATTTTTTGTCAGTTAAAAGATTTAAATATGTTTATCTCAATATATGCATATATTTAAACTTTTTAAACGAAGTCTTTTTTTTTTCGGTGAGCTTCACCAAACAACATTGTTGAGCCGGCTCGAGGAAGCCATACCAACGAGTAAGGGACTGACTCACTGACACCTCATTTTTACATGCAATCGTGCACCAATGATCACCTTTCTAAGATAACCACGCCTAGCCAACGACTAGACATTCGAACTACGAAGTATAAACAAACCACATAAAAACAATTTCAAAATAGCCCTTTACCATCAACCACTAATTTACATTCTATACTATGCATTTGGCCACCTTGACTTTCCACTCAAGACCAAATTGAAGAATAGATTGATATGCTACTTAAATTAACAACACATGTATTTTGTTTACTAAAAATGTCTTTAACAAAATCGAATAATAATCTAAGTTCCAAAAGTTTAATCCAACTGTAATCAGTAATGCTAAGACAAAACAAATCATGCTGAACAATGGTCAACTCTCATCTCTCATATATGGTCCCTACCAACTTGCTTTAGCATAAAATACTTAAAAGAAATTATTTAAATTATTCAAATGATTGAGAGTTCATAGTATGTATATACATATTTCATGTTACTTGTATAATTTGATATTGTTTAATATTTTATAAATAGTTGGAAATCAAAGTAACTTATAAATAAGAAAGAAAGTTAGTGCCTTTAAAGTCCTAAACAGCAGTCCATGGGACCATTTGACTGCCTCTTAATGCTGTGCCGTGACCGATTTGAGTTGTAGCGTGATAGACGTTTTTAAATGGAACCTAATCTCATATAATATTTTACGTGTACATACATACATATACATACGTACATGTGTACATAATTACATATATACATATATGACCAATTGAATTTTATTAATCCTATCTTTTATCGTTTGCTGATAATAATTTTAACTGAGAGATCAAAGATTTGAGTTTTGAAAGAGAGAATTTTGTCAGTCTCACTTACAGAATTAGAATTGTTTTTTCGTAAAGAAAAGTATTTCATTTCATTTTCTGTTGCTTATTAATTGTGCTTATTAATTCATGTTTTGTGTACTTAAAGTTGGAGCTAGTTGGACGAATATGAGATTGCATACTATATATGCATATGTTTTATCGTTATCATTTTCAAACTTATATTAATAATCGATCAACATCAAGCCCACCTAACTATTAAAACGTAAGAACAAATAAACAGGCAACACATATTAATTTTTCTCACTCTTTAAAAAATACAAAAATAAAACACAGTGTATGGTCCCCTACAAAGTAAGCTTTGTTCAAGAAATGCAGGAAATAGTGAGAATGTGTTTCGGATCGGCTTAACCATTTAATGGACTAAAACGATGTTTAAAAACGAAACCTTGTTGTAAAAAAGAAAACCAACTTATATTGTTTTCATTCCAAATAAATCAAGATGTTATCGTCATTCTTTGCAAATACATAAGCAATGCAATTTTTCATAACTTCTCAAACCTAATTCGGTTCTTTACGAGTATTTACATTTATTTATTTACGCATGCAAAATGCAACAAGGTATTGGTATAACCGTGGTGGCTTAATTACATTTATACACGTTTTCGTTTACTATATAACTATATATTGTTATACCACAAAACCCTATTGTGATAAATGTAAACAACATATTAGTTATAAATAACTCGCATAGTTATAAATAATAGTAAACCAAAACAACTTTAACATATGGTTGATTACGTTTTTGTTTTAAAATGCCATTTAAAATATAAAGTAGTTTTATACTCATTTAAAAGACAATACACATACTCATGGTAAAAATTCATAAGTATTCAACATAATGATAACGTCATAATTCCATATGTACTCCCAACAATTTTAAGGGCTGTTTCGTTCATTCAGATCTGAATGAGTCAGGTCTGAATGAGCATCTGTCTCATTCAGCAACAACAAGAAGTTTGAATGATTTAGGCTTGGGGCTGTTTTTTTACATAGAACCATTCAAATATAAACATTTGATTCATTCAAACTTCAGACTGTTTGGTTTCAAATAGAAAAACATCTGAATGATTAAAATTAGGTTTGAATCATTCAGACTTCTTGTTGTTGCTGAATGAGACAGAGGTTCATTCAGACCTGACTCATTCAGATCTGAATGAACCAAACAACCCCTAATTTTAACCATTCATATGTTTTTTTGTTTGGAAACATACAGTCTGAAGTCTGAATGAATTAGCATTCAGATGTAAACAAACAGCCTTGTAACTTCCAAATTAATACTAGCCAGTAAATATAGTTTGATCAATTAAAACGTACACTATCAGAAAAAGAGTAATGTTTGCTATAAAAATTTCCAACGCAGTTTCTATAAGCTTTACTTTTTACACATTTTTAACGGAATTCTTACTAGAAAATACAACCTTAAATTTGCAACAACAAAATTGTGACAAGATAGCAAAAAAGCAATAGTGTTAGAAAAATTCGTATGAAATATCTCTCTCTCTCTCATTGAGGCATGTATAGAATGAAAACTCATTTAAGCTATAAGAAAACCTGTGAAAACTCGATGTAACGTCGTTTTTTTAAACATATGTAATATATGTTGTTACATTTAATACAAAACATCGAAAAATAATAAATAAGAATGTTTCGTGATTTTTTTTACATTTTTTTAACTAATAAATATATTTTTCAGTTAAATTTACTTTTACATTTTTTATTAACTTTAGTTGTTAACCACAGTAACACTTTTAAATTGTGTGTTTGGTATTCTGGCCGCCTTGACATAATGACACATTGCAACGTTTAAAATCAAGCTATTATAATATACGATAGTGCTTTTAATTAAGACACAAAACTATGCATGGACGATTATGCTTGTAATCAAAAGGTAATTGTTGATGGTAAAATATAGGTAAACAATAATAGCAAGGACAGAAGGTAAGATTATCTTTTAACATGACTTTCACAATATTACCAATTATAGCAAGTTAGCAGTGTATTGTATGTTATATTTTTTTCATTTTCTGAAGTGTGAAGCCAATCGACCGAGGTCGCACCACCACAGTTAATGAAGGTGTATGCACGTCTTCATAGAGAAAGCTCGTACGTCAGTGCATTGACCGTCACCGTATCAACTAGTTCCTGAGGAAACCCACACAACTGTGGTAGATCCCTTAGTAAGGATCGAACCTGTGACCTTAAAGGCCCCGTTGGACCACATGATCAACTATTGTAAGTTTTAGATAACAATTGCATATCATGGTAAACAAAATAATATAAAGAAAATATATATACAAAAAATAAAAAAAGAAAAGAACTTCACTTTTTTTTTAATAGCTTTCCATTGATTTCCGTCATTAAGCACACAGATCAACCCAACCCCATGAATTGAAACTGTGTCAAAGTCTCAAATAACTTCCTCTAGGAAACCAAAAAAACACCCTGAATGATCTTTCAAATCACAAGTACCTAGTGATCATCTTGTCTTACTTCCCATTAATTACAACAAATTTAGAATTAAATAACCTAATTAATAATAATAATTAATAATAAGAGCACATCCCCTTTTGATAATGTGTTGTCTTGTTTTCATCACCATCATGGAACAAGTAGCTACTAAAGTTAAGTTGCTCCTTCACTTCCTCAAGATCATTTTGCATTGGAGTTACATGATTCTTGATCATGAAACCTTGGCTTTGAATTTGGTTTCCAACAACATGATCATGATGAGTTATTGGATAATCTTCTTGCTTGATTTGATACTTTTGCTTCCCTTCATGATCTTGAGAGGATGAACTTCCAAACATGAGCATTGGATGATAATAATATTCTTGCATTGGACTATTGCAAATGCGTTGTTGATCATCTTGAAACCCTGTATAACTATAACAGTTATCATTAACATTAACATTGTTGTTACACATAGGAAGTTGTGGTGCAACACTATTGTGATTCTCATGAACAAAGAGAGAGCTAGAAGTGTTGCCAACATTCATAAAGTTAGGAGTACTAAAGGTGTTATAAAATGATGATGAAACATTGTTCAAGAATTGGTGTGATGTATGATGATCATTTGATGGTGGTAGTGGTGGTTGAAAGGGCAAAGATGGAAAAAAAGTTGGTTTTTCATGAAGGGAAGGAAGCATAGTCATAAGCTTCTTCTTTAGTTTCGTGTTCCAGTAATTCTTGATGTCGTTATCGGTCCGTCCCGGTAGCTGAGCTGCTATTACCGACCATCTACATATTCATTTTGGAAGCATTAAATTTAGCAGCCATAGTTTGAATCATTTAAAAAAGAAAGTGATTTTTACACCACACAAAAGTAAAAGAGTAGTGATAATTACATGTGTATTGTGACTATTATCTTATCATGCATGCACCTATAGTTTTCAAGATATTATAGAATCTTTTTCTATAGATTATTAATCAATCATTTTCCATGATCTTTCTCTCTCTCTCACACACACATGGAGTTTGACCTAAATTATAGTTGGAACTCATTATTGTATCTTGTGTCATAAGTATTTCAGTGATAGTAATCATTAACACATTAACATAACAAGCATAAACATAAAATATAAAGAAATATAAAGATCCAAAAAGTTGAAATGAACCTGCTACCAATGCTAGCATACAAAGTGCAAATGATCCTATCTTCATCATCAGAGAATTCTCCATGTCTAATATTAGGTCTTAAATAATTTAACCATCTTAACCTACAACTCTTTCCGCATCTTCTTAGACCTGCTCAAGATCAAATAATATCACAAGTTAGAAATTAACCCTTAAATGTTTAGCGAGTGCTTTCCAGGGGTTTAGCCAATGTTCTTCGTTTAACCAAAAAAAAAAGATCTATATGTTTCTTCAAGAAAGACACAAAAATTAGGTATCTAGAGAAATAAACATATATATATACCAGCTTTTTGAGGTAGAGCAATCCAATTACCACCAGTTCCATGTTTCTCAATAAAATCTTTGAGTTTTGCATCTTCTTCAGGAGACCATGGTCCTTTCTTCACATTAGCTTTGTCACAACAAGGGGCTCTACCCATATTACTCTCTCTCTATATTTCTCTCTAATGTAACTTAGTTGGATATATATTATTTTCTCTCTCTATCTTCAAATGAATTGATAGATATGTTTGGTGGTTTTGCTAGCTGGCATTTTATGAAGGGAGAGACTTTGTTTGCATCTATGTGGGATGAAAGTCGGTAAAGAAAAGATTATATAAACAACATGGTAACACAAGTCAAACTCAAAGAAGGAGATTGGCTTATTAAACTTTGGTATATAAAGTATTAGTTATTAAATATTAACTATTCATATTTCAAATAAAAGTTTTGTTTGCTTGTTGTAACATCTTTCCCACAAAAGAAACTTATCTTTTCATATTTCAAGTTTTCAAACTCATAGACTAGTTAGGTTGTCTAATAGAAATTTGCAGTTCAAAAAAAAAATTTAGGTTTCATACTATTATATGAAATAAAAACAAAAACTTGTTATAAAATATTGTCTTGATAGAAATATTCTTTTACTTCTTATTTAAGCTATTCTTTTGAATTGATCTCTTATGCCAATATTCATTTTTCTAAAAGTGTACAAGTTTAATGATGTCATATAATTATAATGATGTAATGCCGACTTAATTAATATAAGAGCATCCACAACACTGGTCATTCACAAACCGCTATATTAGCGTCACATAGATTCTAAACTTTAATTAAAAACTTTGACCTTCTTCTTCTTCCACACCAAGCCTCTACAAACCCTATTTAAAATTATTAAAATTGTATATAGAGAGTATATATATGAATGAGAGAGAGTGGCTCCCGCTTCTGTTTTTTTACGTAGCAGTGTAAATTTATACGTTTTTGATCAAAATTTGAACCCGCCGCCCCCTCGTTTGTGATTTTGTGTATACATTTTGAGTCCCCCCCCCCCCCCCCCCGCCGTTTCTTAGTCCAAGCTTCGTCACAGTTTACAGGCATGTACAAACCACCCTCGTACCCGGACTTTGTTCCACACCGCTTGATGTCCTTGCCTCTTCGTTTTTTGTATGCCACGTTGGGACGAATGACACCCTCAACCTTAACGTTCTGGGTGCTCTATTACTTGAATCTTTATTTTTATCATATACTTATTATTTTTTAAAATAAGATAGTTAAATGGAAATAAACTAGGACTGACTTCATATAATATATGGTGTAATGTTGGTGGTAGTGGTTATTGGAAATTATAACATATACAATTTCTAATTGCCATCTATCAACCTTCTAATTAAATTCTCTCGCAAGAACATAAAGTCAAGTGATTAAGAAATCAAATAATAGCAACAATTGATAGCTATGAAATAGACATGCCTCTCAATTGTCGCACTTTCTAGAACATATTTACTGTTAATTAACAATCATTCTTTAATAATTATTATGTATCGAGAAATACAACATAGGCTGCTACATGCATAATATATACTTGATTTATCTTGGGACGGCAATAAAACTTGAAAACGGTTGGAATAGGGAAACATTTAGGACATATTTAGGGTCATGTATACGTAATTGGGTATCGTATTACTTTTGAAACATATTTTTTTTTGGGTATGGGATTTGATGATATACACGTTATCGATTATAAAGGTTACATAACTTTCTTTTATTTTTTTTTATTTTAAGTATATGCAATATTTATTTTACTTGTTTTTATCAAATCTCAAAACCCCCATCATCACACGTACAAAGATAAATGCCCGAAAGATTTTGGGTCGGATATACCAAAACGGTATTTTTAAATACGACAAGTGTATTATAAACTTATGTGTATACCTGATATCCAACAGGCAACAAGTAATTAGTCGTTAGATGCCCCCAAGGATTTTGTGCCGAGTATGGGGGCAAACAATTATTATATGTTTTTTTTGTTAAATAAAATTTATAGTTTGAAACAAATAAATGATTCTGATTACGTTTTTGAGTCCATTAAAGGGAAATAATCCATATTCTTTGAAGACTATTTTGCAATTGCATAAAAAGGGCTGAAACGAAGAAGGTAGAGAAACATGCTAAAGCCTGCGAAGAGAACCAACATGTTTTTGTCCCTCTGGCTTTTGATACATTTGGCTCCTTGGCACCGGAAGCTATCCGTTTTCTAACCAGGGTCCAACAGGTTGTGCATAGCAATGTGTCGACTCCAAAGGGGCAGGGGTATGTCTTTAGCAGGTTAGGGTTTGCAATTCAGAAATGGGTGGTGGCGCAGCTTGTTGCCCGCCTACCTGCTATATTGTTGTAATATCTATGTTTCTACATATTGGAACCCAATTTTTGACACATCTAAATAAAAAAAATAAATAAATAACTGATTTAATTTTCTTATATATCATAATCATGTGAACATCGTCATTGTATACAAAATATGAAAATCAACAAAGATACTATATATATGTATTAAACTAAAAAACCAGGCGACAAATTATAGAAAGAAAAAGATATACAAACTCGATCTATAACTGGGAATCTTTTGTCTTATTCATTAATCTTTTATTATTTAATATGTTCTAGATTTTGATTTAATTACTTGTATATTTTTCTCACATACAAATATCTTTTACTTATTTAATTTAAGTCGATAACCTTTAAATGTTTAAGATACTTTGTCTCTACTAATTAGTTAGTTAGTTTCCGTCGAGCCAATCAATATTCACTATATTGTAATTACCGTTACTACATATGAAGTCAACAGAGCTACATTAACCCGAAATTCAATTAATGTGTTAATTATTACTTATTTTCGTTTAGTTGAGAGCTTAAAAAGTTCACCGTAATTTAATGATCAAACAAAAATAACTTTTATAACTAATTTTGATGATTTGGCTCTAATTTTTATAGCTGATTTTCGTGGTTAGTTTATTATTGATAATTTAGTCTCCGTCTTGTTCCCGGTCTCGATCTCTTCCACGTTTTAGTTTCAATTTTTCTTTTGCCCACGACTATAGATTGAGCATTCAATTATATATCACTCCAACCGGGGGAAGTATTAGAGAGTTAGGGTTTAGTTATGTTATGTTCATATGCCAAGTTAGGTTTTCGAGTTTATGGTTTATTTTCTATATGTGATGGATTTTTCTCTAGTATACGCATTCAATCAGTAAAATATTATTTCAGTCTATTACAAAACCTAATAGTTATGAAAATATAAAAATATAAGCCTATAAATCTATAACTGAAACAAACAATCACATTCTAATCTTAATTAGTTTCTTCCTTAATCCTCTTTCAACAAACGGAGCTAACACATACACACTTTGGATTCATTATATACGTGAGTGTCGAAAAGGAGAAGCAGTTGTATCAATGTCATTTGCAACGAGCCAACGTACTTACCAAAACGATACCGAGAATATAATTCACGGACAGAGGATAGAGCATTACTCGGAGAGGTGGACCTTAAAGATTCACGTCATAATATTAATTGGGGGCGAATTGTGACAATTGGGGGCGAATTGTGACACGTGGCGCCCAGTTAACAAAAGGGGCAAATTTGTTTTTGGGGTGTAATGGTGTAGGGGCTACAAGTTGGGCCCACAGTATCTTTTTTTATTATTTTCTTTTTATAATTAAACTAATCAAATAAAAACCAATTTCTTCAAATAATTAAATAAAAATGCATTAAAATTAAAAAGAAATACAAAAAAATACATAACTAAAAATATAAAAAAACATATACTGTAGCTCGGTTGGCGTACATGTTTAGGTTCGGGTCGGAAAATTGAAACGGATAGCTCGGTTGGCTCGGTTGGTACATATACATATACATACACACACAACATATATACATATACACATATACATATACATATATATATACACACAACATATATACATATATACATATACATATATACATATATATCACTACCAGAAAAGTGTCAATTTTCCTACGAAAATGTCCTACGGATTTCCTGCGAACACAATTTTCGACATATTTCTAACAAAGTTCCTACGGAAAAAAATACCAAAATTTCTTACAAATTTGCTACAACTTATTGACGGAAATAAAAGCGTAGGAAATACGTAGGAAATTTCCGACGGTATTCTGACAAAATAGTTGTTTTATCAGACATTCATACACACTTCCTACGGATCTCGTTGAATAACATTTTTATAAATACCATTTATAGTTCCTTCAAAATTTTTGTCGAAAATTCCTACACATTTCCTACAAGAACATATAAAATCTTTATAACTATTATCAGCTATATTTTTTAAAGGTAACCATTTACGGTTTTGACGGAATTTCGTAGGAATTTCCGATGCATTTCCTACGGATTTGTATTCTTTTATTAAACAATTATAAAAATCTTTATATTTACAGTTCCGTTGAAATTGCTAACCACACATAGTCTTTCCCAAAAGACAATGTTTCTTATTTTATCAAATCTCGTATGCCCACACATCCGCCTTAGCTTCCTCATCTATGTTATCTCAATACTACGCGCATTTGTCTGCTTGATATCCAACAATTTGTTCTATATAACACCGCATGTCTAATTGCAACACTATAAAAATTCCCATTTAATCTAGTATGGAACATTTTTTCACTCAATACCTTTGTGGCTACTTTTCATCTACACCAATGTGCTTTGATACGATGGTCTACGTCACTATCATATACCTATCACTCTGGTCAAACGATCCTAATTATATGAACTTGATTGACTGTGAGATTACTTGGCCATCGATTGTACTCAATAACCTTGTGGCTACTTTCCATCCACACCAATGTGCTTTGATACGATGGTCTGCGTCACTATCATATACCAATCACTCTGGTCAAACGATCCTAATTATATGAACTTGATTGACTGTGAGATTACTTGGCCATCGATTGTACTCAATACCCTTGTGGCTACTTTCCATCTACACCAATGTGCTTTGATACGATGGTCTACGTCACTCACTATCATATACCTATCACTCTGGTCAAACGATCCTAATTATATGAACTTGATTGACTGAGAGATTACTTGGCCATCGATTGTTATTTGGGCATCCTCATCGTTGCATACCCAACCACAGTTGCAGTAAATATACTCAGTCTTAGACTAACTGATATCACATTCACTCTTATCTGCTTCTTGGTAAGCCCACTTGTTGTTGAAAAGGTTGTGGAATTATGTTGGCCATATCTAGGGCTGTAAACGAACCGAACGAACATGAACAAAGCCTTGTTCGTGTTCGTTCGTTAAGGAAATAATGTGTTCAAAAACGATTCACGGAAACTTACTGAATGAGATTTTATGTTCGTGTTCGTTCATTATGGAAATTAATCCAAACGAATATAACTGAACAAAGATAAATGAACATATATGAACACAAACAAACACAAAACGAATCTAACTCGCTCCTCGTTGTTTGTGCACTTCATAAGCTCCCTAAAGCTTCTTTGCCTGTCCCTTATCATGTCGTCTTGGTAGGGCTATAAATGAACCAAATGAACACGAATAATGTCTTGTTTGTGTTCGTTCGTTAAGAAAATAATGTGTTCAAGAACACTTACCAAACGAGAATTTTTTTTGTGTTCATTCATTAAGTAAATGAATGTGTTCACGAATGGTTCACGAACACAAACTAACACAAATAAAATCGACAGGGCCTATAGATTGTGACCAATGTATTCATCAATGTGAATAATGAAAACATGTAAACGAATCGAACAAATACGAACAAGGGCATGCTCATGTTTGTTCATTTAACTTTAAACGAACACGGGCATGCTCGTATAACTTAAAATTTTTTCATGTTCGTTCATTTAAATTTGTTCATGTTCGTTCATTTATTCAAAATAAATAAACCTAAACGAACTTTCCGCCGAACGATTCACGAACAGCTCACCGAACGTCTTGGACAACCTCATGCCACCACCAGGACTCGCTACCTCCACTTGACTTTCCCGTTGTGGCCCCTAAGAATTAAGAGCGTCTCACACAACCCAACCATCCGATTTCCACAAGATTCCTAACAAATTGTTCTTTGTTGTGATACTATGGTCACCATGTCTAAATTTACACATCCGGGTTATGTTTATTAATAATTTGGTTATATATATAACAAGTAAAGAATAATATGTTGTTTTAGTTTTCGCGTTGTAGCCTTTCTTTACTTTTTTGTTTACGTAGATACCCGAAACCCAATTAACTAAACCCGAAACCAATTAACTTGTGAGAGATTTGGGTTGGGTTTCGAGTCTAAAATTACAACTTTGAAACCCGAAGAACCCGACCCAAGAAACCCGAAAGTTGATAAACAAACCCGAACCTACCCCTACTAAATATGTATATAAAATATTATTATCATTGCAAAATAAGTGAAAAATGAATTCCCGCTCAAACAAAAAAAATTAAAAGGTCCCGCTCAAAGAGTTCCCACTCACATAAAACCACATCTCCTCAAAAAGTTCCCCCTTGACACTCTCTCCCCTGCTATGAAAATCAGTTTTCTCCGCTTAATATTATTATCTATGTGTATTCAAAATTGACTGTGTTCATTTTATGCTTTCTGTATTTTCAATTTTTGATTTTGGATTTCAGAGTATGTACTCAAGACCTGAAGAAACACTAAGTGAACCCTGGGCAGATTACGGAGAATCTGGGGGTTAAGTAATGTTTCCCACGAGGATGAGGTCCAGCAGAGAAGGTTTGTTCTTCAGGGGACCTGCAAAACAGACACCGTAAGCTCGTCACTGAGAAGGGGGGGTTCCTCCTTGTGACCACCCTCCGGCGTGAGAATCAGACTAGATTGCTCTGAATATAAGTGTATATTAAGAGATTGCTAGATAAGATTGAGATATCAGATGATGTCCTTACCATTCCAAGGTGTTGGAGTATTTATAGCCGAATGTCGGTTTCCTAGAAGGTACAGCCGGCTGAATAGTATTCCTGTTCTACCAACAGTGGACTACGCACAGGCCATGCTGGTTGGTGGATAGGTTACGGCCGACAGTAATAAGGTCGGCTGTACACTGTTCCTTTACTGCCGGCTGCGCACTGTTCCACCAACTGTAGGCTGCGCACGTCCCATCGTATGGGTTGGTGAGTAGGCAGCGGCTAATAGTGAAACAGTACTAGAGGGTGCTCCTCCTCGTACTGTTGTCGGTGAGCTGTCACCCTGTGATTGGTTCATGGGCTGTTCTGGTCAAATCGTCTGTTCTGCCCATACCTTAGTAGGTATAGTACAAAAGATCTTCCAGAATCATACGGACTGGCTCATTTAGGCGGGAGTATTCTCGCCTTGCTCATTCCTTCATGTGACTACTGAAGTAGCTAGTGCCTTGTGCGTGTAGCCTTGCTGTTAGTGCGGGTAGCCTTCCCTGATGGCTTGTATCCGCAACTGCGGGAACAGGCGGGGTACTTCACCATTGGGAGGCTTTCCCTGCGGGTACAGCTGGCGTACTGCGCGTAAGGTTCTCTGAGCATGGTGGGTCCTGCTGGAGCAGTTGGTCGTTGCGCAGACGTCCCTGTTCAAGGTGAGTCTTGCGGGTCCAACTGGGCTCTGCTGGGACCTACCTCTTCAAGTCCCCCCAGTCCAATGTTCTTCTCATGAATTATTAATAAGTGAGGTGAACTTTTGGACTTAGCAAGGGGTTTATTTTTAGGTTTTCCGTGGTGATTCTTCCCGCGGTTTTCCTGATGTCACGCAGAAATTCCCGACTTTTCTGCTTGATCTTAGGGTATGAAGCGGGTAGGTTTGTAACCTTCTCGCAAGTCAGGAGCGTTGAGTCCCACTTGTGTGGATTCTCCATGGGGTTTTGATAGTTTTCAACATAGTGATCAATTATGCTAAAACCATCAATTCCATCTTGGAGTTTCAAACAATATAGTTCTCGACATTCCCGTCATGCGGGGATGTTATTCCCGTTTCTGCAAGCATGGCCCAGAAGATCCTTCTTGGTTTGAATTCCCTACAGAGTGCTAAGTATGTGAAGGGTTTTGCCTTGACACTGTACCCGCACTCGTCTTACGGTTACTTTATTCCCAAGGTATTCCTGGTGTCAATTCCCTGCGGGTGCTAAGTATGTGAAGGGTTTTGCCTTGACACTGTACCCGCACCCGTCTTATGGTTACTTGGTTACCAAGGTAAGGGGTATTTTCCCGCCTACTTTTGAATCTTTTTTGAATTTTTTTTTTTTTTTTTTTTTGAAATTCGAAGAGTTGGTGAAAGGATAAGAACAGTCCAAACCTCTGAAACGTCGTGCGACGGTTTCTTCTGACTGTGTCAGGACGTGCAGGAAGTTATGGTGACGTGACAGTACATGGTCATTCCAGACGCTTTTTCAGGCGCGTGGGCGCGATTTTTCGGGCGCGTGGCCGCGAAATTAATGGTACGCGTCCTTTCAACAGCTGTTGCCAGCTTGCTTTTTGCCACGTGTCATAGTTTCATTGCACCTTCGATTTCTCTCTCCTCCGCATTAAATTCATCGCAATAATTGCGATTAGTATATAAAGGGGGAGAGGGTTCTTTGTAATCCACACTTTCACTCTTCTCTTCATCTTAAGAACGATTTCCGGCGAATACTCATCTTTCAGTCGAGCATTCTCTTGAAATCGTTTTCTTCTTTCTTTTTGCAAGATGTCGTCTCGTGATCTCGAATCTACAGCCGATGACAAGAGTACTGCTGGCGAGTGCCAGTGTGCTCTGCCTGGCGATCTGTATCAGTACATCGTCAGGAAGTTCATGCTCGAGTCTCTAGAGCCTGAGTTTCCTGAACCCCACCAGACGGTGTATGATGCCCCAGAGGCAAGATCGGGGTTTATGTTGCATTCTTTGTTTATGGGAATCTTAGGTTCCCATTGACAAAGTTTGTTTACCGTGTCCTTGAGAGGCACGGTGTGCACCTGACCGAGGTGCACCCGATGGCGATTGCCAAGATCCGGCACTTCGAGTGGGTGTGCCGGATTCTGGGCATTGAGCCCTATGTTGACCGCCTGATGACCTTCTACACTTGGAGGTGCATCCAGGGGTGGTACACGTTGATAACCCGGATTAAGGGTTTGAAGATTTGCGCAACCGAGCGCAGTCTTCGCTCGTGGAAGCGAGAGTTCTTCTACATCTCCGCTCGCGCCATCCCCCTTGCCATGAAATTTAAGAACGGGCAAGCACTTCCCAGCCTTCACGCCTCCAACTACGAGGAGGCGGAATGGTTTTCGAAGATATCCCGAGTCCAATCTCCGGTTTACCGGTTTGCGGAGTCCGGGATGGTGATGCTGGGGATGAGCCGGGTGTGGAAGGATGCGGATGCGCATAAGATCTCAATCGTCCTCGAATACGGTTCGAACTCTGTTCCTTACGGTATGCTTTGTTTCTTTTTGTTGATTTAGAATCTCTTCTAACTTTTTTCTGTTTATTTCAGAGGGGAACGACTTGCAGTCGCTCCTGAACCCGTGGGAGGCTGACGGTCCCGCTCGGATGGGTACTCGCGCTCTAGACGAGAACGAGTTGCCCATCCTATAACAAACGGCGGATCGGTTCGTGGAGGTCTATCCGCTAGGCCACGAGATCCTTAGCGCCAGGCGGCCAGGTAAGGCGCTATTCGACCCTCGACCCCTCAATGTTGAAACCTCTGCTGGAATTCCTTTAATCGTATGTTCTGATGAGGAATCCGCAGATGGTCCTCCGTTGGTGCGGAAGAAGAAGGCTGCCGGCGGGAAGGGGAAGGAGAAGGTGGCCTCCACTGCCGATCCGGCGCCTCGGTCTGATTCGGAGACCGAGAGCGAAGAGGTGGCGGGGAATCCCGGTGGTGATAAGACCACCGCTCCGGAGGCTGCGACTGTCACCTCCGGAGAGCCCAAGAAGACGACGGTGAGCGGCGCAAAGAGGCCGGCTCCATCGGGTTCGTCCCCGCCTCTCCGTACCTTTAGGCTCAAGAAAACCCGTAAGTACAACTTCCTTTAGCTTTTATCTTCATAGCTTAATATATATCATTTAACACTTATCTTCTTTGTGCAGGCGTGGATGTTGACGCATTCCAGGGTGGAGCGCAGAGGAGTACCTCTCCGCCAATGACGGTAGGCTTGGTCAGCCTACCTGAGGCGACGACCCAGGCGCCTGCGCCTGCTTCCGCTGGTTCAGTTGCTCACTCCTTTGAGCCGACTGTTCCAGCTGTGATGACGTCACCGCCGGCTGTGAGTGCTGTTTTTACCGCATCTTTCACCGAGCCGGCGGTTACTTTTGCTGCAGATTCCGCGGCGGCGACCGCGGCGGCTTCTACCATGCCTCCGTCAGCGGCAACGAAGGCCGATCCGTCAGGTATGCATGGGGCTTTTCGCCAACCTCTGCCTCCTTCCCATCTGCCTGACCTCTTGGATGGATTTCCCTTGGGTTCAGGTGATGGGTTTGGCGGCTATCGGCCTGTAATTGACCCTACAGGTGCGTAGGGTTCTTTTGGCCCATTTTATATATATTTTTTCTTTATCATCTTTTCCTAACTGCTTTATGTTTTTTGCAGTGTCGGATTCCAATGAAGTGTATGTTCCACGATGGAACATTCGCCGAGGAACAACCCTTCGCACCCCTGTGGAGTGCGTGGAATGGGCTTGTCACGCTACTCCCAGTGGTGCGTTGGGGGAAGCCATGGCTAGCTACCAGGAGGGTAGGCTAACCAATGAGCTTCGGGTTCTCCTGGCCCGGATGCAGCCGCGCGTCGAGCTGCTTTGTCGTGAAAACGACAAGTTAAAAGCAGCTCGCCTTAAAGAAGTGGCTCAGGCGTGGGCTGTCCGGGAGGAGAACCAAAGGTTTTCCGCAGTGGCTGCGGAAAAGGAGAAGGCCTTCAAGGCCCTCGAGGTTGAAGTTCAGGCTCGACTCGAGGCCCGTTCCAAGGCTGCCCAAGCTGTCAATGAACAGCTTCGGCTGGCTAAGGAAACTGCAAGGAACGCAACCGAGAGGGCCACCAAGGCTGAAGCTGTTGCTGAGCCTCTACGCGTGGAGAATGAAGAGCTTAAAGCCAAATTAGAGGCTCTCCAGCAGGCTCATGATGCCTTGGCGATGGAAGACGCCAAAAAGCTCCAGGAGATCTTGGACCAGAGGGGGGTGCTTGACCATACTGAGCGGAAGCTAAAGGGCGTCGAAGAGGCTGCTGCAAAGGAAGTGTTGCTTGCCAACCTTAATAAAAGTGAAGCTGAACGCGCCTGTACCCAAGCTCAAGCCGCCCTCCAAGAAGCTCTGGTTGCCAAGGAATGGCTTCTTCGAGAAGCGTTGTCTCAGGTAAGCTTTTCATGTCTTTACGCTTTTCTTTGTAAATAGAAAAGGTTCTGATACTTGTATATTTTCTTGTAGGTTGTGCATCGGGTCTTCTCAGAGACTTCTTATGACGATGCTATGAGCGCAGCCCTCAACGCTTCTCATGAGGATGGGGAAAAGGCCGGCTTCCTGCTTGGTCTAGGGTTCGTTGAGAATGGCATCCCGCCTTCCAACTTCCCTTTGTACAATGTTGATACTGAAGCTGTTTACGACCAAGCAGTGAATCAGTATGCCGCCTTCCCGCATCCGGTGGTGGAGAAGGTGAACGAAGTCGCTGCTGCTGATGATGGACTAGCTATCCTTAAAGCTTTCCTTGAACCACCACGCTCTACTGACGGAGCGGGTCCAAGTGGAAGTGGTCCTGAAGCTTGATTCTGAAGATCCCTTTCCACCATTAGCGTAGATTTTTTCTTTTGTATAGCTATCTTTGTAATATTTGAATTTGATGGAATAAAGATTGTGTTTTTTCTTTGCCTTGTTTATTTTACGCATGTTTTGATCTAACTTAGCAATTTCTTTAGTACTTAGATAAGTTAACTTTTTAACGTGGTAAATTATAAGTTTGTTTCGCTTCCTCTTTCATGATTGTGCGGGTATGACCGTCACTTACACTTAGAAGATGGCTTAACTTTACTTATATCCGACCTGCGTGGAAGTTTTCCTCATCTTTTCCTTTGAAATTTTCTAAGTGTTCAGAATAAGTTAACCTTTGGACGTGGTAGATGATAGGTTGAAGTTTTGCTTCCTTGTTCGTGATTGTGCGGGTAAGACCGTCACTTGCACTTACAAGGATGGCTAAACTTTACTTACATCTGACCTGCGTGTAGGTTTTCCTTAAAACTTGAGATTTTTAGCGTTGTGTTTATGCGGGTTTTGCCGCCTTCCACACGTAACGACTTACTTCTTCCCCCATTTATGCGGTGAATACCGGCACATCAGTGTGGGAAGTTCATAAGTATAAAGGTAAGGCTATTAACACATTGTGAAAGGAGAATCATTTCCATTAGAAGTGGCTCTAGGCCTTTTCTTTACAAGTTTGGAATTGATCTACATATAACATTTGCGTAATTGAGCTCCATTCCATGTTCTTGGGATGGGAGTGCCATCGAGCCTTTCGAGCTGGTATGCGCCCTTTCCCAGGACTTCTTTGATAATGTATGGCCCTTCCCAGACCGGGGCCAGCTTTCCTGGGCGTTCTTGGTTCGAAGCCTCGTTGTTACGCAGTATGTAGTCTCCTACATTGAAGTTGCAGAGTTTTACCCGCGTGTTGTAGTACTTTTGCATTTGTCGCTTGTAGTTCTCTTCACGCACTGCGGCTAAGTCTCTGCGTTCCTCGGTTAGCATAAGGTCCAACCGTCTTTCCGCATCATTGTCTTCTGGCTGAATCAAGACCCTTGGTGAGGGTAAACCAACTTCGACCGGGACCATGGCTTCAGTGCCATAAGTGAGACTGAACGGGGTTTCTCCCGTACTGGCCTTCTTCAGCGTTCTGTTTGCCCAAAGGACGTGCGGAAGCTCGTCCACCCAGCCGGATCTGTGTTCCAAGAGTCTTTTCTTTATGCCTTTGATGATGCTCTTATTTGCTCTTTCCACCTCACCATTACCTTGCGGGTGTGCCACTGAGGTAAAGGTGTGGGTGATTTGAAGTTCTTTCAGCCACTGTTGTAGCTTCTTGTCAGCAAAGTTGGTGCCGTTATCGCTCACCAAATTCTGTGGAAGTCCAAAACGACAAATAATAAATTCCCAAATAAATTTTTTGATATGTTTCGCGGTTGTTTGGGCTAAGGGTTTTGCTTCTATCCACTTGGTGAAGTAGTCGATGGCTACCACTAGGAACTGAACATTTCCTGCTGCTGTAGGAAATGGGCATGTCACATCGACGGCCCACTTCTGAAATGGCCATGAAGAGGTGACTGGAACATGTTCATTCTTCGGGCGGTGCGTGTTGGGTGCGTAGAGCTGGCAAGACCTACATTTTCTGATGTATGCCAGCGCATCCGTATGCATCCCCGGCCAAAAGTTTCCCGCGTTGTTTAGCTTAGCTACAACAGCGCGGGGACCTGCGTGTATTCCACAGATGCCTTCGTGTACTTCCCTTAGGAGGTAGTCAACATCTTGGTTGTCCACGCATCTCAAGAGTGGGCCAAGAAAGTTACGCCTGTAAAGAATGTCATCGATGAGTTGATAATTCAGTGCTTTACAGCGTAGTTTTCTTGCCTGTGCTTTTGACTCTGGCAGTGTACCTGCCGCAAGGTATTTTATTATTGGTGTCATCCACGTTTCCGTGCCGGTTTGGATGACACAAATTTCCTTGTGCAGGACCGAAGGTGTCTCGAGGAGTTCAATGCGGATATCCTTTCCTAAGTGGGTGAAGGCTAATGATGCAAGCTTGCTTAACGCATCCGCAGATTTGTTTTCACTTCGCTTGACGTGTATGACTTTGCAGTCGTTGAAATCGCGCATAAGGGATTTTGCTTGTGCGAAGTACAGGGCCATTGTGTCGTTCACGGCCGTGTACGTCCCGTTGATTTGATTGGCTACTAACATGGAATCCACGTGGGCTTCCAAGTTTTTCACTCCCATCTTACGCGCAATTCTCAGCCCAGCCAAGAATGCCTCATACTCGGCTTCGTTATTCGTACTTGGAAAATCCAGTCGAATAGCGTAAGTGTATTCTTGGCCTGCTGGGTTGGTTAGTTTCAGCCCTGCGCCTGAACCCTCGTTACTGGCTGCTCCATCAGTGTAGAGTCGCCAGACATCATTGATGTCTTGTGCTGGAGAGGGTTGAGCCTCTTCCTGGCACTCTTTTTCCCGCGATGCAGGCACTTCTGCAATAAAGTCGGCCAGAACCTGGCCTTTTATGGCTGGTCTTGGCTTATACTTTATCGTGTATTCCCCCAACTCAATTGCCCATTTGGCTAGGCGTCCCGATAACTCGGGTTTGCCTAGAACGTTTGCAAGTTTGAAGTTGGAGAGAATGGTGATTGGGTGACCCTGGAAATATCATCTTAACCTGCGTGAAGCGTGTATAAGTGCTAAGACTAATTTTTCGAGGGTAGAGTACCGGGTTTCTACGTCTGTTAGGATACGGCTGACATAATAGATTGGCATCTGGATGCCTTTTCGTTCTACTAGCAGGACTGCCCCGGTTGCTCTATCAGTTGCGGAAAGGTATAGGATTAACTCCTCTCCCGCTTTTGGTGCTGTCAGCGTTGGGAGTTCGATCAAGCGTGACCGAATCTCCTGAAAAGCTGCTTCCGCTTCTGGTGTCCAGCGGAAGTGCGTTTTCTTTAAACAGTTTCTCAATGTTGACACGAAGGGAAACGACTTATCCGCGTGGTTTGCTAAAAAGCGATTAAGTGCCACTAGTCGTCCATTCAGTGTCTGAGCCTGTTTGATGGTAGTAGGTGATTCCATTTTGATAATGGCTTCGACCTTCTCAGGGTTCGCTCTGAAGCCATCTTTAGTGACGATGACCCCCAAGAACTTCCCTTCTTCCATTCCAAAGGCACACTTGCTCGGGTTGAGCTTCATGTTTATCTTCCTGAGCGTGTTGAAAGTCTCTTCGATGTCTTTCAACATCGCTTCTGGGTCAGGGCTTTTGATGACCAAGTCATCCATGTAGACTTCCAAGTTCCTCCCAATTTGGGCATGAAACTGGTTGTCCATCAGGCGTTGGTATGTGGACCCGGCATTCTTAAGTCCGAATGGCATCATTTGGTAACAAAATGTGCCATCGGGCGTCCGAAAAGCGGTTTTGTCCTGATCATCAACGGCCATGTGTATTTGATGGTACCCCTTATACGTGTCCAGGAAGCATTTAAGGCGGAACGGTGCCAACGAATCCACCTTAAGATCAATTTCGGGTAACGGATAACAATCTTTGGGGCATGCTTTGTTCAAGTCCTTGAAATCTATGCACATGCGCCATTGTTTGTTATTCTTCGGTACCATAACGGGATTTGCAACCCAAGTTTGATATCTACTAACGCGTACGATGCCTGCGTCAAGGAGTTCCTTGACTTGGGTTCTACACGCGTTAGTTTGTTCTGGCCCCATTACTCTGCGCTTTTGTACGATCGGCGTAACAGCCGGATCGCATTTGAGTTTATGCTCTGCCTTACTTCGGGGTACACCAGTCATGTCAGCTGGTGTCCACGTGAAGATGTCAGCGTTTTTTTATAATAAGCGCTTGAGTAAGGTGCGTGTGGGATCAACAATTGTTGGGCCAATGGTGACGGCCTGGTCAGGGTACTTGCCGTTGAAGGCCCATCTTTCTGGTTCGGTGATGGTTGGTTTAGCCATCTTTGGTTTGGGTTTAGATGAGACAGATGCGATGCATACCTGGGGAATGCCGGTGATCATCGCTACACCCTCAGCAGTTGGCCATCCCATCATGCCGTGGACTGAGGATACCACGGCGTTGAATCTTGCCATCCCGTCTCTCCCGAAGAGAATGTCGTATGTGTGGTGTGGCTTCCTCATCACGACAAAGTCCACATCTTCTGTGCGGGAATGTTTCCCATCCGTAAGAGTGACGGGGAAAGATAGGATACCCAGGGGGGTGTTTGTGCTGCCATCAAACCTTTCCATCGAGGCGCAGATCGTTTCCAGGCGTTCCTTGTCTTCGTCATCTAGCTTGTCGAAGAAACCCGAAAGTTGATAAACAAACCCGAACCTACCCCTACTAAATATGTATATAAAATATTATTATCATTGCAAAATAAGTGAAAAATGAGTTCCCGCTCAAACAAAAAAAAGTTAAAAGGTCCCGCTCAAAGAGTTCCCACTCACATAAAACCACATCTCCTCAAAAAGTTCCCCCTTGACACTCTCTCCCCTGCTATGAAAATCAGTTTTCTCCGCTTAATATTATTATCTATGTGTATTCAAAATTGACTCTGTTCATTTTATGCTTTCTGTATTTTCAATTTTTGATTTTGGATTTCAGAGTATGTACTCAAGACCCTTATTTTCTTTTGTCCTACTTCCCTTTGTATGGAATACAATTAGCAGCTTGAGCTTGTTCTGTAGCCCATTCATAATATAATTCGATCTTAAAGTTTAGCCTTCTGAAGTTATTATACTTTTGGTATAACAAATAGAAATAATGTTTCTAGCTAGTTTTGCAAAGTTACTATATATGCAGAAGTTTCTATGGCAATTTAAAGATAAATTTATATTAGATTCTCAAAACGTTGTTACTGAGACTCATAATTTAGCAGCACAAATTATTTTCTTGGTGTGCTATTGGATTATTAATTTTGGATGCTAATTAATATTAAAATTGTTATGACACACACATATTGTGCCATTATTGAGCAATAGAATTGTAGCATCTTTTTGCATATACACTTTGATTGCCTTATTTTGTTAAAGCCTTTTTTTATATGCATTGGCATATATGTGTATATTGGTGTTTGTATTTATGTTTCCTATAAATTTTTCCAAATTTATTATATGGTGTGTTGACCTAACTTTATATGATTTGATCCGATCAAGTTGCACGGGCTAAATGTCAACCAACACTAGGATGCTAGATGAATTTTATGCGTGGGCTGAATGATCGGGGTACACTATTTGGATCCTCGTTTCATGGTAATTATAATACCATCTACATCTTCTAGATTTGCATCATATATATGTGCCTAGGCCTGCAAGAGGAGGTACTGTTTAATGTTTACTTCTTTAATCTAAGTATTGCACATATGTAATTACGCCTATGTCATCTTTTAATGACATTACTATCCCATCAAAGGAATAGTTGTGTTTGATTGAAATGTATTTTCTCATTATTATTTTGTAGTGGAAATCAGATGACTTATAAGCACAGAACATTACAAATTGTTTTATTTGCTTTTAAGTTTCAACAATTTAGTTATCATAAAATAAACGTTCCCAATGCTTTAATCTAAAAACCGAAAAAACCAAACCATGAACACCCTTATTAACTAACTTAAACCAATGTTAGTGGGTCTAATTCATTTACTAATAGTTTTTGCTTGTTATAGTTTTAATATTTTAACAATTTTTAGGTTTAAAAAGTTGTAGTTGAAATGAAAAAACTAGAAAATGATGGGATCAAGAAACAAGTTGCAAGAACGAATCAAATGGAAATGGATTGCAAGGAAAATGAAGAAAGGAGGAAAAACAATTTGACGAGTTTATGGGAAGGTTTTAGCCTGTCGGTAGTAATTAGCTTAGGTTTTTTTTCCCATCATTTTGGATTTATATGTTACCAATGGTGGTTTTGTAATGAAAACAAGTTTTGAATCCATTTTTTTGTGTTTGGTTAAAGTTATAGAAGCAGGTTTTTAATTATGTTATCGTGTTTGTTTAATTTTATAAAATATAAAAAAAGGTGCAGAATTACATTTATTATCTATTTTTCAGCATAATAAAATTTTAGTTTTTTGATTTATTACTAAAAATGTGTTAGAAATGTGTAAGAAAGATATAAAATAGAAAAAAACAAAAATTATACTTCTGTTAGAAATTTGTAGCAAACACTTATATATTCCGTCGAAACTGTGTAGGAAGTCTGAAAATCAGAAAAAGTCTTTTCGTCAGAAATGTGTAGGAGATTTCTGACAGAATAAATTTGTTGGAAATGTGTAGGAATTTATGTAGGAAATGTGTAGGAACGAATTTCCGACGAGGATTATTCCTACGGCAGTTTTCTGTCGGAAATAAGTAGGAAAACAGTGTTTCCTTCGCATTTCCGACGGAAAGTGGTGTAGGAAATAACCCACTTTTCTAGTATATATATATACACATACACAACATATATACATATATATACACACACAACATATACACATATATACATATACATATATACATATATACACTCACAACATATATACATATATACATACATATATATATATATCACACACACAACATATATACATATACATATATATCACACACACAACATATATACATATACACATACATATATATACACACACAACATGTAATAAAATAATAATATTTCTTCTTCTTCCACGGCGACAAAAACAACCCGTCCCCGCCCCTTTTCGCCCACATATCGCCCGGGGGGGGGGTGTTTGCGCCTAATTTTGCTCCTTTGTCGCCCGAGCTCACGCCCACTACACTCAGCCTAAGGGAGTGAATGAAGATTTAATCCTGTTGTGATCGATCAATTCAATCAATTTGTGGATCAATTTAATTAAGGGTATGCCTCCTTAATTCTGACATGTATTATAATACCGTGTGCATATTTAAAATATATATTTTTTACCATCAATAACAACGAATAGTCTAAATAATCACAACATGGATGGCTGCTCATCAATGTTCAACTTATAATACGTGTTCAATGGCTAATATTTAATGTGTTCAAATGCACACCAAGTATCCCTAAAGAAATCAATTGATTCACAAATAATAAAAAATCAACATGCATGTATAGACTATAGTTATATCACAGAGTCAATGTTCAATCTTTAGCTCCACTAGTTATTTTCTAAAATGACAAATCAATATAAATAAAACTACTTTACAATGTCTTGCTTTTGTTTGTTTAAAGTGACACATTTTCAGTTTCGATGTCTTGCTTTTGAGAGAATTGTATACATGATGCCAATTGTTTGTTTAAACGTAACACGTCTGATATTTACAGCGAATGAACGTTCATATTTTAGTTTTAACTTTTTATATAAAAGGGTATATTGCATTATTTTAAAAACTTAAAGGCAAAAGCAAACATTCGTTGACTAGGCACTAGGGTCATGTTTTTCGACTAAGCAAACAATGAGATTATATGCAAAAGTTCTTAAAAGTTATAACCACAAAACCACATAATCATTCGTGTAACTTACTCTAAAAACTATATGCATATAAATAATGAAAAGAATTGATAAATTGAGCTTGAATTGAGGTATGTTAAGTTAAATGAGTCATACAATTCAAGCTATTTAAAATTATACAAAGTTAGGTTTTATCTAGTGAGATTTTTGAAATTAAATGAGTGGAGCACAAGGTTAATGTGGAGGTAAGGTACCAAATAACGCATATAATACTAGAACAAACCCGCCGCATACGCGGAAGACCTCCTGCAGAGAAAGATATACTCACCATAACCATCCGCATGTAGAATATCTTCCACATATATCCCCTGTGAAAGATATACTTAATACTTAAATACTCAAAGAGTTCAGCGGAAGACATGTTGCGATAAATGGCATAACATCACGTGACAGGGAAGGAAGAGACCAATCGCATGTCGAGATCCCTGTAATGCCCACGACTGCACGATGGACCAATTATATAATTGGGGCCAACGCTGTACATACCCACGACAAAGATCTTTGTACGCAGCTGTCTGACCAATTAGGGACTGTTATCATGCTCAACTATAAGATTTGAAGATTTTATTGAGTGAGACAGCTGGTCCCAATCCTTCTCATTCCCTTCAGCTATAAATACAAGAAGAGAACCAACGGTAAAGGGATCGGCAACCTTACTCTCTCTAAGAATTTATTCATCACTTACCATACTAATTCTCACGTTGGAGAATGGTTACGATCGCAACGAGCTCACGCTGTTCGGTTTTGAAGGTGAAAGCTACTGAAGCTCATAACAATTAGTCTACAACAGTCACTGGAAGAATATTAATCTAAGCCCACTCAGGGGTTAGGTTGGTGTTTATTCCATCTCGGTTGGGACGTTAGGCTAAAGCCTATCCAGAGTTAACTAGGAGGTTTATGTTCGTGATGTAACATAAAGTGCACATATTACCTTACTACATAATATATTTACACGCTAACCATTAATGAAAAAATACCAACATTGACTCATACTGAAACCGAAAACAATATAAATGAATTCTGTTCAGTACAGTATCGGTACTCAGTAAATTTATTATCACTAATTGATTAAGACGTTTGTTGTGATCCTCCGGCTGAATTTGTGCTTTGTAACTCGGTAGTTATTTAGAAACTTATCCTTTTTATTTAATAATATCTTATAATATGTGAGTAAGTTGCCTAATAATTTAGAGGATTTCAAAGTTGAGACTTGATTAATATTAGAAATCAACTCTAAAGTCAAAAATGTATAAATTTGGCATGCCTACGAGAGATGTAGATGAAGAAAACGCCATCCTGGTTTCTTACAAAACAAAGGGGGAAGTATTTGAAGTTTTCTTTGTCTTGCTTTTGTTGTTTGGTCCAAAGGAGAAAATATGTACAAATTTTTGATTCATTTATCAAAATTACAATAATAATGTCACTAAATAATCAACAAAATCTCACTTTTATCTGTTTATCTTATCTACTAGCTTAAATGCTTTATTAAATGGTATGACAAATTATTTTATACTTACAATTCTTTTTTTAAAATAACTTTTAATAACGTTCTGAAGTACCGCCAGTACCAGGGGAGCCTTTCTGAGACGAGATAACCGTTTATACAGATTTTGACGTTTCAAACTGACTCACCCGGTCACCCAGAAACACCATTAAGAAGGAACCCCACCATTATAGGAAACCCCTTAAGTCAGATATCGATCCTGATACATTAATATCTCAAACTTTAAACATCACCTCATGTCGTTGAACCTGAAAGTCAATGACAATTCTTTTATAAATGAACAATGCAATTGTGTGGCAAGTGTGATTGATTTATGACCACATACAATATTAGCACCACAACAAACAACTTAGGTCTATAAATATTTAGGCATACAAACATACGATTGTGCCATGATAACTCTATAAACATTTTGGCATATACAAACACACGTTGAATTTTAAAGTGTTGAATTTTGTCAAACTCTAGTTCAAGCTAGCGAAATTTGTTTTCTGTTTTTCCATCTTAAAGTGTTGAATTTTCTGAATTTTTATCAATCCATTACATTAATAATTTTCCCTTTTAACTTATATTAAAATGGATAATTATTAGAAAAAAGCTAATTAAACATCAAATAGTTGCAAAAGAGGACGAGAGTTCTTTAACCACTCGGCACATGATACTTTGAATTTATTGTTTCAACTAACTATCAACATAAAAATAAGGTCCATCTTCAAACCGTTAGCCTTGAATATAATCTCTTTCAGAGTCTTCCAAATTCGCTCACATACACATGTAAACACCTTCCACCACTTGTCTATTACTTTTTGAGAGCTTAAGTGAATCAAGCCCGATCATCATATTTTCCAACTTCAACACCAAGGGACCATAATCGATCTCCAAGCACGAGAAGCGATATGATAAGTAGCAATAAGTGCCCCAAAGTTTCTAACTCATTCACACAAAACATGCACATAATATAGGTATATCCAGTATATTAATTGCGTAGTTTATTTGGTCATTTATAGATCTTATGAATGCATACCCTTTATAATTATTTTCCAAAACTATATGTTTAAAAATTTCTTCCCACCAACAAATTTTCTAAAAAACCTTATTATTTGTACGTTTCTATTATATAAGAAAAGATCAAAAAAATATTATATAATATAAGTTATCATGTAAATATTATGGTTGAATTTGTGACATACCATAACACGAATGAATGACAAGATAGTTTGGGTAGCCGTATATACAATGATGACGTTAGCAACCTAGATATATTGCGTGTTCACAAAACACCCTCAAATCTAAGTCCAATTCATCACGTCACAAAGGACCCAAAGCTGAGCCATTTTTTAATATATATAAAGGTTCAGGCTCCAGGCGGCTCATGGTCCTGGCTAGCCTAGTCTAGCCATAGGGCTGATTGGTCTATTGGTCCCTTGTTCCATCTTTATCCATACATTACTCCATTTGCCATTTACGGAACAAGATTAGAATTTTACCAACTACATCTCTTGTCTTTTGATTCTACTTTGAGATATTAGTTTATTAGTTATAGATAAAACTATGAATTTACCCGGCGCGTTGCCCCGGGTCACTCGGTAAAATCTGAATGGTGGTAAAACTCAAGCGTTGTCGGTCTTAAGTGTTGAGATAATAAGTTGACGTGAATTCAGTCGGTTTCTTACGATATCAGAACTAAAACAAAAATGGCAGTTGGTCGATTTTCATTACGGTGGTACTAGGACTAAAACAAAAGGCATTGACTTTACGCGAATTGGTCGGTTTATTTCTCATTCGTTACGGTAACGGAACTAAAACAAAAAAGAAAAAAGAAAATTGGCATCCGGTCGATTTTCGTTACATCCGTTATGGTACCAGAACTAAAACAAAGAAAACCAAATGGTATCAAAACCCTAGCATTGTCAGTCCCGGACATTGATACAGTGAGTTTACACAAATTCAGTCTATTTCCATCACGTAAACACAAATTGACGTTAGGTTAGTTCTCGCTACGTTCACTATACTACCAATACTAAAAAAGAAAATCGATATGGACAAGTTTGGTGCCGCCACGTGATTAGCGGCACAAAACTTCTCATTTATATATATATATATATATAATGTGAGAATTATAAGACTGATTAAGGATGACCTCGAGATGGTACCGATTTTAAAAATACTGGTCCTAAAATTCACAAATGAACATTTTGATACCGGTACCAATACAATATTGGTATGATACCGATATTTCATGCAAAATTTTAGAAAATATTGGTATTTGACCGTTTTTCGAAAACTCAAAACTTAGTACTCATTTCCGAATAGGTATCAATATCCGTTTTATTCATCCCTAAGATTGACAATTATTTATGTATATATTTTGGTAATTATGCAATTTTAAAATGCATAAATAACCGTTAAAATTAAAGATTTTTAAAGTTTCTTAAACGAGAATTGTTATTTCCGTATTGGACTGGTCATTTTATTGTCTTATTGATCAAACTGATTGATTCAGTTTTAGAGCATTCACATTCAATCAATCAAAAAATATGAGAAAAGCTTTTATAATGTAAAGAGTAGTTTATGATGTTGTGAGGTAATATATTGATATATATGACTCCAAAGCACATACCGAAGCAGACGTAAGATAAAAAGAAATACTTAACGCGGGAGATAATGTAGAAAGACTAGAGAAAAGGGATATGGGCCTATGGCCCCTCCTGATACGATTCTAGCCTAATGCTGAAAGAGGAATGCAACGGTTTTTTGTATATTTGAAAAGTTACTGTTCTTGCCTTATAATTTTTTAATATATTGAAAGTGATTATGAGTGAAGGAAAGAAAAATGATAATAATAAATATAAAAAAAGTATTATTTAATTGAAAAAGAGAAAATTTAATGATTTTTAGTATATTTTTGAATTTGAAGATAGGAGAAGAGAAGAGATGCTCTTAAAAATCTATAAGTTTGAATGTAGTGGGGCGACATTTGTGGGCGACTAGGCAAGGAACAACACCCCCCCCCCCCCAGGCCACAAAAGGGCGATACATGTGGGTTGGGAGGGGGCGACATGTATTTGTCGCATGGGTGTGTTTTGTGTTTATTATTATTATTATAGTATATATGTGTGTGTAATATATATATAAAATGTGATGAGGCTACAAAACATTACACAATTAAAAATAAAAATGACCTATTTGAAGTTGTAGGACCACGTGTCAAAAATCATCTCCTATTTACAAACCCCCATTACACATAGCCTAATTGAATGCTTATCCTCGAGACAACGTACATACAATTGCATGTCTTTTCACGACCAATTTTTCATCTTTTCATGTTAATTTGAATTGATATAGCTAACTTCCTAGTTAAATCTTATATTTTACGTTGCCTTTCTCTATTTTGTGGAACCGTAACTCTAAACGATCAAAATTTATTCCAATTGTAAGTTAAGTCTTATCGAGGCACACTTGCATTTATCTTGTTGTTATCAGCAAAAATTTATCTACTCTCAATTATTGAACTAACTAATGGAATTGGTACCAGGTATTGAACACGAACTCAAAATCCAGACACGTTAATTTGGCTAAGAACCCAAACACGTATGTTATATTATTATTGAGAAACTTCACAAAACTCAATTACCCAGTTACCAAGTTACAATCTCTAAACCCCAAAGCACGGGTATTTATAATCTAACCTATCACGATTAGACTATAACTAGGATTGCTAAATAATAGGACATAATAATTATACTAACAATTAAATCTAAGTACATTTAATTGTTTATAATTATCCACTCCATATTTAAATCATGTTACTTAACATTGCACGCCAAATAACGTCTTGAACCGAAATTCCCAACAATCACCCCCGGAATTTCGAACTCAAAATTGACAAGTCTTCAACTCCAAGTAATTCCCGCATCTCCTTGAATTTGATTCTCCCAAGAGCCTTCGTCAAGATATCGGCACATTGCTTAACACCGCTAACCTGCTCGACGCTAACTTCTTCACGATCAACACATTCTCGAATGTAGTGAAACCGAGATTTAATGTGTTTGGTCCTTCCATGGAAAACCAGATTCTTCACGAGTGCTATTGCTGATGTATTATCGATACGTAACACCACTGCTTGAATTTCCTTGTCTAATAACTCACTTATCAAGTCTCTTAGACAAACCTCCTGAAACGTGGCTGCGCTTGCCGCCATGTACTCTGATTCACACGATGAGAGTGCAACCGTACACTGTTTCTGAGAACACCAAGTAATTGGTGAAGACCCAAGATAAAACACGTGCCCCGTAGTGCTTCTACCATCGTCTTGGTCAATGTTATGGCTACTATCACTATAACCAACTAACACGTTTTTCCCACGAGTGTAAGAAATACCAAAACCAAGAGTACCTTTAATATAACGAAGAATTTGCTTTATAAGAGTTGCATGAGATTGCTTCGGGCTTTGCATGTACCGGCTTACGACTCCGAACGAATACGCCAGGTCGGGACGAGTTTGTAAAAGGTACCGGAGACACCCGACAATCTTTCGATATCTCGTAGCATCAAAATCTTCTTCGTGTTCAAATCTAAAAACATTTATACTCGGATCCAATCTCGCTTTTAATATGCTCCGAGCTGTATCCAATATCGTGTGTTTCCGCCTTTCCACAACACCGTTTTGTTGAGGTGTATATGGAGAGAACCGATTGAAATCACGAGAAGTAAATTCTCCCCCTCGATCGGTTCGAAACGTCTTGATTTTCTCACTATTTTCCGCTTCAACCATGACTTTAAATCGCGTGAAGGTATCAAACACTTCACTTTTTTCCTTCAACAAAAAGTCCACATGAAACGTGAAAAATCATCTATCAAGACGAACACGTACCTATTTCCGGCTATGGTACTAGGAGTAATGGCCCGCATAAATCTCCATGGATTCGTTCCAAGGCTCGGGTTGCTCTAAAAGTCGACGACTTCGGAAACGATTTCCTAGTTTGCTTCCCGACTAAGCACGAGTCACAAATTTGATTTTCTTGATCAACTTTTGGCATTCCAACGACCATATTATTTTTCACCATTTGTTTCATAGACTCGAAATTTAGGTGTCCTAGTCTCGCATGCCAAAGCCAATTCTCGTTATCAATCCGAGCTTGTAAACACACGGGTTTCCCCGTCTTTTATTTAATCGTATAAAGACGATTCTTGGATCGAGTAACCCGCATCAAGAATTATTGACCGACATATATTATATTCCTAGTTTACAAAGTAATATTATTAGTCTTGGGCAAGCAACAGAAAGTGGTTGTGATATTCGTATGAAAGATGACCAGGTATTGAACACGAACTCAAAACCCAGACACGTTAATTTGGCTAAGCACCCAAACACGTATGTTATATTATTATTAAGAAACTTCACAAAACTCAATTACCCAATTACCAAGTTACAATCTCTAAACCCCAAAGCACGGGTATTTATAATCTAACCTATCACGATTAGACTACAACTAGGATTGCTAAATAATAGGACATAATAATTATACTAACAATTAAATCTAAGTACATTTAATTGTTTATAATTATCCACTCCATATTTAAATCATGTTACTTAACCTTACACGCCAAATAACGTCTTGAACCGAAATTCCCAACACTAACTTGATCAAAGATGTTCATGCCGTGCAATTGGAATTTAGATATTCATATAGGTACCCACAAAAGCAAAACGAAATCATGAATGAGATTTTCTCCTTATCACACGAACAACATAAATGATTGTATAAGTAAAAGTTTTTCTTTCTGATTTTTATGTCGGATGCAGAGACACAAGAAAGCGGAGAGAGCCGAAAGTAGAGGGTGGTTGCGGAAGGGAAAGGTTGGGGGGGGGGGACTATTCACGCACTATTAATTACCTGGTATATCTATAAACCTTATAGGCTTTAATCTAACCAATTGTAAAAATAAGCAATTCTTATGGTTAAATAAACATGTCTAAAGTGCAAAGCTAACTTCAATTACAATAAGTTAAATAAAATAACTAATTACAATTAGCTACTCACGTATACTTGAATTGTAGCTAGTTACTTAGTTATAATTATAAAAAAATACTTCAATTTCGGTCATATTGTTTGTACTTAAAAGAAAACTATCTAATCTTCACCCATAAAAAATGGGAAATGGTAATAACTTCACATAGAAACACAAGTAGTTATCCAATTCTAGGCTTCGACAATGGGGTATGGAACTATGAATTATGAAATGAAGATTCTTTGTTGATGCGAGGTCTTACTTGGGCCTAACGCACGAGCTGGCATTAAAAAAGGGTTGGCCCATTGGGCTTGATTCAACACACATCCTCTCAAGTAGAGGTGCACAAAAAACTTGAACCCGGAACTAGATCATACAGTTTTAACTATCAGTCTATTACATAGTAAGATAAAACATTAATAATCAAAATCATCTTAAAAGTATATGTGGATAAAATACAATTTCATTCTATCAAGTAGGCCAGTAAACGGACATAACGTTAATGAACTGTTCGTTTACTTACGTTCATGAACGTCCGTTTATGTTCATTCATTTATTTATGTTCAGTTAAATTTCAATATGTAAGTAGTTATGTTTATATAATATAAACATAAAAAGGGCCCGTTTAAATTATAGGTATATGTATATGTATACTCGGTTATGTTTTATTTCAATTTTTTCTTCTAAATCATCTAATTCCAGTTAACAAACTTTTTTTCTACATATCAAGTCTTCCATATTGGTACTCGTCGTGATTCCTCAGTCACATTATATTTGTTCTTCTCATTGGGCCCATGTGGTTATTGGTCAATATATATATGAAAATTGTAAATGTAACATTAATGTTATTAATGTTGTATCTCTACTATATATAAAGCACAAGTAAAACCTCTTAAATTTTAAAAGGTATCTAACTTGGTGCTAAAAGTACAACATATCTAGCATTAAAATTTGAATTTTAAGGGTTATATTTGTCTTTTCATCAATCACTAATACTTAACAAATTGATTTGGTATGAATATAATTACAATAATTACCCTTCATCTATGGTTTTTTTTTTGTAAATTTAACAAAAATTTACATTTCAAGCCCATCATCTTTATCCACATATTACTCAAATCTATTTTTCTTACTATTTTCTTTATATATTCAACTATATTATGATTTCTAAAAAATTCGAACATACCATTGCAATGTTCTTATTTTTATCTACGTTTTGATATAAATTTTATTCAAAACCGAGATGTGGATTATAAAGTACAAGTTATTGTTGCATCTATTTACAAGTAGTTAAAGCATAAAACTTGCAACTTTTCATATATATAATTTTAGGATTACCACTTTTTTCTCTTCAATGCAACTACCCGTATAATCACTACATTTATTAAAATATTTAGATAAATAGAATAAATTAAATATGTAAATCATTTGTTACATATTTACTCTATTTATCTAAAATACTTATTATCCAGTTACAAATAACACACCACTTTACAAATTAAATAAACTTACAAAAACTTTTATTCATTTATGGACTTCATGATTCTAGCATAAAATCCACATTGGCAGAAGCTTGTTTTTGTGCATCATTGAAGTAGGCTGCACAAAAAATAAAATCAAAATGTTAATAAGCTATTTATTTTTCCGGAATTTCATATTCCATCAGAATGGTTTAACAGTGAACGACTCGAAGAACCACAAACAAAGACCTCCTACTATGGTCAGCATGACTAATCCAGTCATACTCGCATATTGACAAACTTACCTAGCCACGAACACCAAAATAATCATAATAATAAAAATAATGATTTTCGCTCACCCTTTCTTGACTCAGCTATGTTTTTAGTTATAGTTCATGTAATGTTTATTTGTTTTTTTTAATAAATCTCATGTTTTTAGTTATAGTTTCTGCTATGTTAATTAATCAAAGATTAAATTATATATTTAAATCATCTATTCTAGATAGAAAATAACAATTTATTTTCTTTGAAAAGAAAAATAATATTAAATTTTTGAAAAAGTTTGTTATCTCCTATTTCCTAGCAAAAATGCTAGGAGGTTAGGAGATCATGGGATTAATTGGTATGCACGATTTGAATCCCATGTTTTTAGTTATACTTCCTATTAAGTTAATAAATCAAAGATTAAATTATTTGTTTAAATCATTGATGCTAAATTGAATATAACTATTTATTTTCTTTAAAGAGAAAAATAAATTTAAAATGTTTGTACTTATCTTATGCAACACAAATTCTACAAAATATGTTTAATTTAAGTTTTATTTATAACTTATGTTTGTCACTAACATAATCAATCAAGTATTTAAATATGTATCACATTACCAAATTGATCTAAATTAAAAACTGCTTGCTCAATTAGTTACTCCAGCAAACTCACCCTGCATCTACCTGTGTTATTCAAGATGTACCAAGTTGTGTTTTGATTTAATATCTAGCTACTTCGATTATATTACCACGGCCCCACTAAGTCTATTATATTAGTTACATAATATAAAACATTATCTACAAAACATGTTAACTTTACATTTTATTTATAACTTATGTTTTATAATAAACATACTTTTATAAAATCATTATTTTTATACATAACTTAATATATTTACGAAATTCTAAAAATAGAATACTTGTATTTCTTACTCAAAGTTTAATAATATAATAAATAATTACGGTTTACTGACAACAAAATTGATACATAATATAAAACATTATCTACAAAAATGTTTTATGTGAACCAATTCTTTGACATATAACATAATATTATTCATTATAAGATAGGTAAATAGTTTATGTTACTTGAATTTTGAAAAATAAAATTAAATGCCATACATATATGTGTTAGTAGTTACTTGAAAACGTGGATTTTCTTTTTTTGGTGAGTGTGTTGCTTCAATATAGAGAATGTAACTCTAACCTCTTTTTTGATCTGCTTCAAATCTCAAATTTCGGATTATCATTCTAAATACATAGTTTTCAACAAGTTCTTACATTGATAGGTATGCAATGTATTTATTATTTTACTATTCTGCTATAACAATTTCTTATATGTTATTTTATTGTGATTGCACTTTTTGGTTGAATCCCCTACAAATCATTTTAAACTATGAACATGTCTTACATTCTCAGATTACCTCAAGTTCTCTCCGTGAAAGGTTAAAGAATTTTGAATATACTCTCAAAAGTACTTTCAAAGGTATGTATTTTATTTGTTTTATAATTGCACCTACTTTATAGAAATTTAATAAAATAACCCACATTATTGTGTTTTTTATGTTTTAGTTTAGTATGTGTTTATATGTTTAATTTTAGCTATATTAGTTAATGTGTTTCATCTGTTTGACAGATTTTTTTTATTAAATGTTTTTATTATAACGTAGTTATTTGATATTTAGCGGAACCTTTTTGCAAAATAATTGTAATTAAACAATATAAAATAGACACACAAAGACAACAAAAGTAGTCTATTATAAACAAGCATACCAACATTGTGACCAATATATGAAACCAGTGCCGCTCTTATAAATGGGCATGTCCTCTACTCAAGTTGAAATGGCTAGAAAGCACGTTTAGTTCTCATAAATTCTGCCAAAAAAATTAACTATATATTAATATTGGTATTCCCTCACGGGTCATTTAATACAACTGACATGTTTAATAAATAAATGTATATATAAAATAAAACTTACCTTTATGATCTCCAATAGCTGGTCAACTCCACTCTCATTAAGAAAAAGAGGCTGAATTTACATATGACAATTTGTTAGGTCATATAAACATTCTGTATAAATCAAAAAACAATTTTATAATAAAAAGCATTTTTTATTTAAATTGTTTTAAGAACAAAACGGATGTATGAAAATAAGTATTTTATATTATTCTTTTCTTTTATCAAATTCAGTTCATCAGTCGCTAACTTATATAATAATAAAAATAAAAATAATAAATAATAAATAAACAGAATATACGGATGGGCTTAGGTTTTTTCTCGACATTAAGGTATAAATTCTATCGCATATAAAATTGCATTCAAACTAGAGTATTGTTTTATTATAACCTATACAAATGTCGCTACGAAATCGGTACAATAACGAACCGAACCGATTTTGATTGAACAACATCAGTACCGATATTGGCATTACTTAAACTGATTCCGACTTAACAACATCCGTACCAATATCGATTTTAAGCACTCCTATATAAGAAAACATTTGAAGAAAATAGTAATAAATACCATATTATAAAGCAAATTAAAAACAATAAAAAAACAAAAAAACATTTTTTTTTAAAGTGGTTTTGATAAATAAATAAAGAAATAAAAATATGGACATAAAAATCAGTTTCTAAAAACATGTTTTTGAATAGTCTTAATTAAAAATGAGAAAAAAAAAATAAAAAATAAAACGTTTTTATATTAATACATCTTTTACATCTATCTTTTTTATATAGAAATTTTTAATAGAAGTTATTTTATTCAAAAGAGTGAGAAAATACAAGTTAAGAAAAAAAAAACTTATTTTGGTAAATATTTTTCAAATAACCCATTTTAGTAAATACTTTTTTCTCCTCCCCCGTTTTAATAAAAAAAAAACTGAAGAATATGTTCGACTCTCCTTTTACCTTAAAAAATGACAAATGTAAAGTAAGACAATGCAACACATATCAAGCATAACAAGTAGATATTTAACAAACACTCATACAAACCAAAACTTTAGCACTTCCAAAATCACATAGCTTGACTTGATGTGTATGTGGGTTTACCTGTTAACCATAAACACAAGACTCTTCAATAAACTATCTTTGTTCATTAATATCAAACTAAACATTAAACAAACGGTGCCTTAAATCATCACTGTTATATCTTGGGTACAAATTATAGAATGTACATATATCAAAAGGCCCACCAGTAAATTTTGAGGCTTGATGTCCCTGTGACACACTCCAATGCTACCATGAATGTAGCCCAGGGCTCTGAAAATGCTAGGAGAAATAAATTATCACACTAAATATAATAACGCACAAATTGTTTGGTATCTTAAATAGACGGTGGATTGAAAAGGGGCAAATATTTTGACCTTTCATGTAATATGCATTGTAAATATCCAACAATCTACAATAACAAATCCACTACTAAACCCTAATTACTGAATTTAATCACACACTTGAGGAAGATACAATGTAACCCCATTATCATAAAACCTACAGAGGCCGATTTCTACAATCAAGACAATTAATTAAAAAGAAATCATACCTACAAAGGAATCAAATTGGGGATTTCACCATGTTTGATTTAATGGTGGCCAAGACTTCTGATTTGTTTGGAACGTGTTCGATGTGCAAACAGGGGCGAATCTTTTTTTAGGTTTTTAGTTGGAAGCCATGAAGAAGAGAATGAAACTGGTTTTTCAATTGTATATAAAAATTATAAATTTATCTTTTTAGTTTGATTTGAATTTCAAAAAAGCTAGAAAATTATACATTCGTATATAAGAGTGTTAAGAAACTAAAAGTAAACAATATATATTTCCTATTATTGACATTAATAAATTTATTTAGTGAGATATTATAATAGCTTAGTGATGTAATACTTTATTAAATATAAATAATAATCATATCAAGGTATACATATAATATTCGTTTAAAAATATATTAAATAAAACTATTTCGGTTTACTCGGATACATATAGGATAATTTGGACTATATTATCGGGTTATTATTTTTGTTTTAGTTTATTGCACTGTCATAATAGTTTACTGATGTAGACAAGAGTTTTAATGTTAATTTTGTTATTTATTTCACATGTTTAACGTTTGTGAAAAAGATATATACCGTATTGATGCTACTAACTACAAACTGTAAGAACAATATAATTAATTATATAATAAAATTTTGTAAAATATCATACGAATAACAAAACTAACTAACTAACTAAAATACTATTATACAATATCTCATGAGTTGACTTATGAACCAACATAAACGACTACATCTTTACAAATTGCCTCCGCCGCATCGCGCGGGTACTATAAAGAATATATTAGAGATTAGTAAATTGTATTTATAGTTATATGTTTGTTTGTAAATAGTAAATATGATATTAATACATTAATTGCAGTTGCAAAATATTCAAATATAAAAATGTATTAATACATAAATAGTTTTATTAAAACTATACATAAATAGTTTTATTAAAACTCACATGTAATATATTATACTTTATATGGATAAACCCATATATATATATATATTTATAGTTATATGTTTGCTTGTAAATAGTAAATATGATATTAATACATTAATTGCAGTTGCAAAATATTCAAGTATAAAAATGTATTAATACATAAATAGTTTTATGAAAACTCACACGTAATATATTATACTTTATATGGATAAACCCATATATATATATATATTTATAGTTATATGTTTGCTTGTAAATAGTAAATATGATATTAATACATTAATTGCAGTTGCAAAATATTCAAATATAAAAATGTATTATTACCTAGGTAGTTGTTTCCCTATTTGAGTTCTAATCCGATTTTTTTTTGTGTTAGTTTTAGTTTAAGTATTTTTTTTAGCCTATAGTTAATAAATAAAAAAACACAAAAAAGAAAATCAATTAAGTCAATTTATTTAAGTTATTAGTCAGAGTCTAGTTTAGGTGTCGCTAGTGTCTTGTGGGTTCGACATCCGGACTTCGTTAGGCTTTACTACAGTTGATAGGTACACTTGCCTGTCTAGTGGTCTAGCATTAGGATAGTCTAGATTTATAAATTTAAAACTAGAGTGTCTAGGTTAGGTTAAGTTTTTAATAGACCGTTTCAGCACATCAAGTTTTTGGCGCCGTTGCCGGGGATACTTAGGCGATAGCGAAACTAGCATTGATTGAACTTAATTAATTATTGGTCTTTTTGTGTCTTGATTTGTGGTGTGTCTTGTGAGTCCGTGTCTTAGATTAGTGTGTCTATTCATCTTTAGGATAATTTAGTTTGTGTTTTAATTTATCGAGTCTAGTTAATATGTTTAATAGATCGAGTCAGTTTAGGAGTATTTTATATAGAAGATGTTGGAAAGAGCCGAACAAGAGGAACGTGAAAGATTCCAAAAGATTAAAGAATTGGAAGTCAGGCTTGATAAGTTGATCGAAAAAGAAAGACTCCGTAAGATAGAGGAAATCGAAGCTAGGTTAGATGAGATAAGTGCTAGAATTCAAAATGAGAGTTTTTCTTACAATGAGCAGGAAGCCATCTATGAAACAGATGATGAATTCTGGAATAATGATGATGAGGGCATGATAGAAGAGATGGAGTTGGAGCTACCTGATTACACGAATTCGAGTGAAGATGTCGTTGTGGGGCCACTTGACTAGATGGAAGATGACGAAGAGAATGAGCATGCACCATCTTGGGAGGATGAGTTTGGTGGAGAGTTAGTGGGTTTACCAGTTTTTGACGAACATGCAGAATTTGACCCTGTTGGCGATCTTATATATTTAGAAACACTAATCATGTGGAAGCCAACAATGGAGATCAAAACGTCACTAGAAGAAGAAAAGGAAGAGGAAGTGACAAAGGAGGAGGATCAGAATATGGTGGTACTTGAGTCGTCACATCATATGAAGGTTAGCAAGTCTGTGGAGGAACTAGATAGTGGATCGCCACCGAAATAGACAAAGCCACAGAAGAGGGAGCGGAAGTGCTTGGATCAACACATTTTGAGGGTTCAAAAATGGTACATTAAGAGTTATAGGGCAACACTGAAATGTAAGAATAACCATTTTCCTCATTATATGTCACGTATTAGGTTTGGTCCAGGTAAGTTTAAGTATTGGTGGTCCGACCCGTTTGAATGTTTTAAAATGCTTTTAAGTTTCACTATGTGCTATTTGTTTAAATATATTGAAAGGGTGGAACTAAACGGGTTAGACCGGGGTTGGATTAAAGAAAAGCCTCCTGATTAAAATTTCGGGAGCGAGTCCGGCTGAAGACTCTCCTGTAAACTTAGCGCTTCCCGGAAGGCAACCCGGTTGAATGTTTTTGTTTTACTTTTATTTTTGTTTTGGGTTTTCTTCCTTTCTTATGCTGGCTGTTTCTTGGTTTGCTTTCAGGTTGGTCCAGAATTGCTGTGGAAGTTTGATGATACATGGTTTGATTCAAGTGTGAGAAGGCTACTTACTTATTGATTGTCACTTTCGTTCGTAAGTGACTGCTTGGTAGAGAGCATTGGAGTATGAGGTTTTCGTTCGAATAGGAGAGCTTGGGACACGACTCGCAAGGAAATATTGTCATATTTACCAGGGGAGTCTGTTCCACTTTACTTATATTTAAATGTGCTTTAATTTTTGTCTTTTACCTGTCTCATTGAGGACAATGTGACATTTAAGTGTGGGGATGAGAAACTGACGTTTTTATATTAAATATATATATATATTATTAATAATGAAAAAGTGTAAAAAAAAATTTGAAAAATGTCCCGAAATTTTAACGAAAATTTTTGCAAATTATGGAAAATGATAGAAAACTTTGAGATTGGTTTTTAAAACTACTATTATGTATGAGATTAAATAAAAGATAACGCACTAAAATTGGGATGTGTTGGTAGACCCAACTAGCTTTAATAGTCCTCTTTAGCAAATTTTTTATATATATAATAATTTGAAAAACGGTGAAACCGAATTTCGATGCTTAGGGAGGATTACCATAATCTAAAAACTTTGAGATGGTAAGACTTAGATGCACTAAAATCATCACACTATCACATGTCCATCTTTTTACGAGCTTAGAAAATAGTTATATAATTTAGGGTGATATAAAAAAAAGAAAAAAAAGATTGAAAAAAATAAAAAAAAAATGAAAAAAGAAAAAAAAAGTATGTTATGAAAGTTATGAGTATTCCAAAAAAGTTGGTCCGAAAAGCAAATGACCATGAGAAAGTTATGTAATGAAAAATGCCAAAGAATCATTCTCAAAGTTAGTACAAGAGGCCAAAGTTGCACATACTAGACGAAACTTAGAGTTTACGTGTTACCAAGGGGATAGTGACTCTGAGGATACACTATTGGGGCTCGAAGGTTTTTAGTCAATAAATATTTTTTTAGGGAATATATAGGACAAAGTCCAATAATATTTAGGGTATGCTCGTACGACCTCCACATGACCATTCATCCATCAAATTTCACCGAGTGCATCTACTTTGTACCATCAACGAGTCCTTGGCTTATGGTGATTTGTCAAACCATTCTGCTTTGACTCTAGTTTTTCTAGCTCTCTTTGTCTGAGATGAAGTAGGTTTAGCTGTGGTTTTTGAACTTAAAGCGCTAAATGCAATTGGGGGCTTGATAGGCTGGTGGCCGGGTTTAAGTGGACAACAATATCGGCAATCGCAGTTTTTGCGTTTATCCGTGCTTAAAAGATAACCTATATTTTTTAAAGATTAGTCTTGAATTCTGATTCCACTGCAAAATACTTTTTCAGGGACGAAAAATGTTTAAGTGTGGAGATATTTGATATGGCCTAAAATATACAATTATTATCTAAATACTCCATACAATTTTGAGTTGTTTTGAGGTAGTTCTTAATAAATTATACGCGCTCATGGTTCATATTTAAAGTTTGAAGAGTTTTAAAGACAACGAGCTAAACGATGCATTTTCACTAACTTGAGACACGTGAGTTTATAATAATAATAATAATAATAATAATTCAAGGAATATGAATCAAGATTAAGATTCACGTGTGTGTGTGCAGTATGTCACAAGAATGTGATAAAATTCAAATTAATATCATTTATTTAATTATCTTTGTGTTATTTCCTTTTGCAGGCCTCAAGATTAAAAGAAATTAGTTGGTCATAAAACAAGTGGCTGAATTTATTGGGGCCCACATGATGACCAAACATACTCTTGAATTCATAATAAAAAAGGGGAATCATCAATTAATAAGTGTGACATTCGTTAATTTCGGGTCTCGTTTGTATTCGTTTTTGTATTCGTTTATCATGTAAACCGACCCATTTTGTAAACCAAAGCTTATGATATAATTAAAATGATGGATTTTATATTACAGTATTGTTTTACACTTGTTGGGTCTTGAAAACATTCTTTTTGTTCCTTAAAACTCCTTAAAATGACTTAAACCAAACTTTGGGGACTATTATTGCCATTTACCAAAAACTTGTTTGACCATTTCAACCATCACATGCATCTTTACCCTATTTGTATGAACCATACTCTTACCATTATAAAAGCAAGGCTCCATACACCATTTTGGTTGTTCATCTTCTCCAAAATCTCTCTCAAATCCAAGTATTCATCTTCAACATTTTGTTATTTTGATTTCTTAAGGTCAACTAACTATAGTATTTCATTTTAACTTGTTCATCTAATATTACTAACACTTAAATATGGTGGTACAACATATATATAATTACACACCCCTTGTTTCCTTTATTTGTTACTCCACCGACTCCGGTTGGTTAAGGTTCGAATGTCATAAGGCAAGGCTTCATGGAGGATTTCGTGTTCTTGATATATATATACACACACATAACTTATTATACATATCACTTATGAATAACTTCTAACCCTTTTAGTTTGTTCATCTTATTTACAAGTTCCATGGTGTGGGTTTGTATAAGACTAACCTCGGTTTAACCTAAACTAGTCCAAACCGGAAACCGAACTTTTTTTTACTAGTTTTGTTAAAATAGTTGTTTAAACATGTTTATTGCTAGATTTGAGTTTCAAAAATCATTTTTACAAGTTCTTTGATATTAAGCATATGGAATCCATTTATAAACTCGTTGGGAGATGGAAACCGAACTAAACCGAAACTTTTGCTTAAAAGACTTGTAGTTAACTTTTTAGTTGTAAAATTTAAGTTTTCTTCATTTATAAACCAATATACAAGTTCTATGATATTTGGGCATGTAGAAACCATCTATGAACTATTTGTGAGATGGAGTCCGAACCAAACCGAACTATACCGACTTTTACTCGCTTAAGACACACAAGTGTGTTTTTAGCTATCAAGACTTGTATATTTCTTTAAAATAGTTTTCAAACTGATTTTAATTATTTTCTTAAGTACTTGGAATTTTTGGATCCAACTTGATCTCATCGCATAGTTTGGACCGACAAAACCGAACACTCGCTTAACGTGCGTTGTTAGTTCTAAACAATAGATCTACATACTTGGTTAAGTGTTAGTATATTTTAATGAGTTATCTCATAACAATTAATATGTTGGAAAGTTGACTTTGGGTTTGACCATTTGTCAAGACCCGAATCGACAACTCGAACACTCGTTAAAAACCCGTTTTAGTATCTTTGTCCCAAAGGAACTTGCATTTTAGCATTTTTCCCACCTTATTACTTAACATTGGTTAAGTAAATATTAAGGTTAGATACTTTAACCCGGTTTCGAGCAAACTTACATTTTTAAAGGATTGTTATTATAAATTCTTAAATAGTTACATTTTAAACCTTGAACTTTAATTGTTTACTTTTTGCAACAATTATTTTATTTAAAGATCTTCAAGACAACCATTCTAAATCCAATATTTTATTGTCATTTAGGCCTTGCTCGTTAAACTTCATCCATCCGGTTATTCATCTTTTACTGATCAAGTTTTATACTTGAACGTGAGTAACTTCATACCCCGTTTTCTATATTTTGTTTTGGGGTGACATTTCATACTTATTCAAATCAAATGCTTTATACTTGAGTCTTAAACCACAAACGTTGTTGTATACTTTACTTGAATAATTGCTCGATTTAGTGTTCTATGCTTATATGCCTATGTGTTTATCGCTTTCGGTTGGTGGAATCTATAAATCCTAGACTACTTGGCATCCCCTTGTAGCAAGGTGTCGTTAACGTAATGCAATTAACGATATTCTATTAAATCCTAGACTACTTGGCAATCCCTTGTATCTAGGTGGCGCTAACGTAATTCTATTAGCGATTGTCAATTTATCCAAATTTATAGCTATTATTTATGGTTTTGCATACTAGTTTTGTGGCTTTTCATACTATATATCTATTGTTCAAACTTATGAATTGCTCACCAACCTTTGTGTCTACAAATTTATTTTATGAAATGTTACAGGTTTGCATCTAGGTTGATTATGGAGTTCGGTGAAGAAAATGACACAAATACCGTTAGGATATTAGCAAAAATGAACAATATTTAATTTGCTATATTTTGCTATATTTTGTTGTATTTGACTTATGAATATTTGGTTATGTGACATTTTCGATGTTGTGAAATGAAATGAGTTTGTTAAATATTGTCGCTTTAAATAGTTTCATGAACTTATGGGCAATAGTTACACCTCGGCATGTTCCGCCGCCTTTGGTCGGGGTGTGACAGATTGGTATCAGAGCCATGACAATTAAGATATGTAGTTAGACGTAACGACCTAGAATTGTTATGCTTCGGGTCCTATACGTGTGTTCATACATGTTTACTCTATTTTATTGTTCATATCGCATGTTTATTTATGAACTTGTTTAAAATTCACCAATATCCTAAATGTTCACATACACACACTTTCATAGTATTTCCAAGGTATCCTTACCTTTAAACGCAAAAATTAGATTTTTATTGTGTTTTATGGATTACAAGATTAACTTGGATCCCGTTGTTTCAAATCCCTTAAAGGTTGCGTTTATATCGGGTTTGTAGCCATCATAGAAAACGAGACATTATAAAATGACCATTTGACAAAAAGATTCCAAGGATCGAAGGTGATTTACTTACCTGGGATGGTTGAGTTATAATGCCCGTTTTCTAGGCCATAAACCGTGTTATAAATGTTAATTCTTTAAGTAGTCGAATGCGAGCGTTCCGTTCGCCATCCTAATTTTTCGGTGTTAAAACAATAGGGCTACGGTGATTTCGTGGACTAATGTTTTGGCATGACGTTGTATCTCGATTTATTGTGTTATCATTGTTATTTGAGTCTAAAACATGAAAAAGTCGCGGTGGTTACGTGCACATGTTTGGACTCCAACGTGGTGTTTTATAAAACCTTTTATTTAGTGTTGGAATATCAAGTCATGGTGATTTCATGCGCGATTCTTCCGACTCTATAAATCTCAAAATCTCAAATTTTCAAACCTTAACTATCTCAAAAAAAAAAAATCATTTACGTTTTGTTTATGGTTTTGTTATTTACAAACAAAGTTTTATATTTTATCTAACACTAACATCTTCACCATACTAACTCTAGGATTCACAAATCAAAAATCGAAATCTCATTTTATTTTATACACCTTTATATTCATTTCCTTTTATCCAAAACTTATCCCATTTTCTTTATAAATGTTAGCATGCCTCCGCTAAGACGCCAACCGCGATATGACTCCACCCGACGTATGGCCGCTCTCGTCGCCAAGCAAATGGCCGCGGTGATTCCCGAACTTATGACCCAAATACGAGCAAACCAACCCGCACCCGTTGTTGCACCTATTGAAGCCAAATCTGCATCCTACCTGCTTAAACAATTTACCAGTGCCAACCCGTCCGAATTCTTTGGAACCAACTGTGCGACTACCTTGTTGCAATGGTTCGAATATGTGGAGAATGTGTTTTTACACAGCGAATGCCCCGAAGCGAAAAAGACAAACTTCGCTTCAAGTATGTTTAGGGGAACCGCCCTAACATGGTGGGGTAGTGTTATGCACCTCCAAGGTACGGATGTGGCCATGGCTCTTCCATGGGCCGAGCTCAAGGCACTTATGAAGAAGAAATTTTGTCCCAAACACGAGCTCCAAAAGCTTGAGGAAGAATTTTGGAACCTAAAACAAGAAAGTGGTGATAACACCGCTTACTCGCTCCATTTCCACGAGCTAAGCATTCTTGTACCTCACTTGGTTACCCCACCTGAACGTGAAATTGACAAATATATTGGGGGTTTACCGATGAAAAACCGGGACTCGGTCATGAGTAGCAAACCCGCGAACCTTGAGGAATCCATAACGTTAGCCGGTTGGCTATCGGAAAATCACGTGAAGGCGGGTACCCTAACCCTCAAGAAAGCAAGTGAGAAAGACAAGCCCGAGCCCGCACCGCAAACCAAGGTTGAACCCGCACCACAAGCCATAAACTACTCAAACTCCTCCCGACACAACAATAACAACAACAAGAAGAAACCCAAAAACAACTACCGAAACTTTGCCGTTACCTAACCTCAACAACAAACCCAAGCTCCCCAAAACCAAAGACCATATACCGGTCCTTACCCGCTATGTAACGCTTGCCAATTTCATCACCCAACAAACTCGCCTTGTCGCCAATGTACCATTTGTAACCGACTTGGCCATCTCAACACCACTTGCCAATCCGCCCAACGAACCCAACCTAACCAATCAAGAACTTTTCCCCAAAATTCCCAAAACCGATATGCACCCTACCCACCAAACCAACCCCAACCACCCCGAGCTTGAAACAATTGTGGAGATCTAAACCTTTTCCGCAACAATTGCCATCGCCTCACCTTTGTTAACCAAACCATGACCGTACCTTACTACCAAAAACAAGCTCACCAAGTCCAAACCTATCAACCCCAAAATTTCCAACTCAATGCACCACTCATCCAAGCAATCCAAGCACCACCTCCACCTCCACAACAAGCACCTCAAGTGGCAAACGATGTTGTGAACGGTATGTTTTTGGTGAACTATCATTTGGCTTATATTTTATTTGATACCGGTGCCGATAGAAGTTTTATTTCTTTGAAATTTGAGTCGAAACTTGCGATGCCTCGAACTAAGCTTTCCCGACCGTTCTCTGTTGAAGTCGCCAATGGAAATTCTATTACCATCAATTCCGTCGTCCGCGATTGTTCTCTTATTCTTTCTAAGCATAAATTCTCCATCGATCTCATCCCGATGCAAATGGGGAGCTTCGATGTCATAGTAGGCATGGATTGGTTATCTTTGCACCGTGCCGAAGTCGTTTGTTTTGATAAATTCATTCGCATCCTGCTCGTCAACGGTAAATTTATTAAGGTCTTTGGAAACACAACGTCACGAAGGCTAAACCTTATGTCGTGTGCTCAATCGCAAAAGTACTTACGCCAAAAGTACGTTTCGTTTCTAGCTCTCTCGGTGACAAAAGACAAAAAGGAAAGGAAGATCCAAGATATTCCTATTGTTCGTGATTTCCTTGATATCTTTCCCGATGATGTTACCGGTCTTCCTCCCGTTCGTCCGATTGAATTCCAAATCGATCTTGTGCCCGGTGCGATGCCCGTGGCCAAGGCTCCTTATCGTCTAGCCCCGTCGGAAATGCAAGAACTATCAAACCAACTCGAAGAACTTTCCGATAAATGCTTCATTCGTCCAAGCTCTTCTCCTTGGGGCGCTCCCGTTCTCTTCGTGAAAAAGAAGGATGGTTCTTTTCGTATGTGCATTGATTATCGTGAACTCAACAACCTTACTATTAAAAATCATTATCCATTGCAACGTATCGACGACTTATTCTACCAACTTCAAGGCGCAATTTGTTTCTCCAAAATTGAACTTCGATCGGGTTATCATCAATTGCGTGTTCGCGAAGAAGACATTCCTAAAACCGCTTTTCGTACTCGATATGGACATTTCGAATTTTTAGTTATGCCCTTCGGGTTAACAAATGCACCCGCGGTATTTATGGACCTCATGAACCGCGTTTGCAAACCATTCCTTGATAAATTCGTTATTGTCTTTATTGATGACATCCTTTTCTTTTCTAAATCCAAAGCCGAACATGAATATCATTTGCGTTCCATTCTCGAACTCCTTAGAAACGAACAACTCTATGCCAAATTCTCCAAATGTGAATTTTGGCTCGAGGAAGTTCAATTTTTGGGACATATCGTAAACTACAAAGGTATTCATGTTGATCCCGCTAAAATTGAGGCCGTTAAGGATTGGAAAACTCCAACGACTCCCATGGAAATTCGATCCTTCCTCGGTTTGGCCGGATATTATCGGCGTTTCATTCGGAATTTTTCCAAGATCTCTTTGCCTCTTACCTCTCTCACTCATAAGGGACAACCCTTTGATTGGGGTTCGAAGCAAGAGGAAGCCTTTTGTACTCTCAAGGACATGCTTTGCAATGCTCCTATTCTAACCCTTCCCGATGGAAACGACGATTTTGTTGTATTTTGCGATGCCTCCCATCAAGGCCTTGGTTGGGTTCTCATGCAACGAGGTCAGGTAATCGCATAAGCATATCAAGGCAACTTAAGGTCAACGAGAAGAACTATACGACTCACGATCTCGAACTTGGTGCCGTTGTTTTCGCTCTCAAAATCTGGAGACATTACCATTATGGAACAAAATGTGTGGTTTTTACCGATCATAAAAGCCTTCAACACATTTTTGACAAAAAAGATCTCAACATGAGACAACGACGATGGGCCGAATTACTTAGTGATTACGATTGCGAGATTCGCTACCACCCCGGTAAAGCGAATGTTGTCGCCGATGCCCTAAGTCGAAAGGTTAGTGTTAAATCCGTTATGCTTCTAAGCATCATTGTTCAAACCGATCTTCAAATTCGTATCTTTCAAGCTCAACGCACCTCCGTCGAAGAAGGTAATATGTACGACGAAATGTCATGTGGAGCCAAACTTCAACTCGAAACCATACTCGATGGTCTTTTGTATTTTCTCAATCGTTTGTGGGTTCCCGATCGCGATGACCTTCGTACTTGTATTCTCGACGAAGCTCATAATTCGCATTATTCCGTTCATCCCGGTGCGGATAAGATGTATTTCGATCTTCGTGCTACCTTTCGGTGGCCGGGTATGAAAAAGGACGTAGCGTTGTTTGTATCTAAATGTCTTACTTGCTCGAAAGTCAAAGCCGAACATCATAGACCTTTTGGTCTACTCGAGCAACCACCGATTCCCGTTTGGAAATGGGAAGACATTGCTATGGACTTTATCACCAAATTACCCAAAACCCAGAAAGGCAACGATAACATTTTGGTGATCATCGATCGATTAACCAAATCTGTTCATTTCATTCCGATTCGCGAGAAGTACTCTGTCGAGTAGCTTGCTCAAATCTATGTTCGGGAAATCGTGTGTCGACACGGTTTGCCATTGTCTATCATCTCCGATCGCGATGCCCGTTTTACCTCTCATTTTTGGCGATCTCTTCAAGAAGCTTTGGGAACACGTCTCGATAAAGTAGGGGATACTGTGACATTCGTCAATTTCGGGTCTCGTTTGTATTCGTTTTTGTATTCGTTTATCATGTAAACCGACCCATTTTGTAAACCAAAGCTTATGATATAATCAAAATGATGAATTTTATGTTACAATATTGTTTTACAAGTTGTGACCTCGGTTTAACCGAAACTAGTCCAAACCGAAAACCGAACTTTTGTTTACTAGTTTTGTTAAAATAGTTGTTTAAACATGTTTATTGCTATATTTGAGTTTCAAAAATCATTTTTACAAGTTCTTTGATGTTAAGCATATGGAATCCATCTATGAACTCGTTGGGAGATGAAAACCGAACTAAACCGAAACTTTTGCTTAAAAGACTTGTAGTTAACTTTTTAGTTGTAAAATTTAAGTTTTCTTCATTTATAAACCAATATACAAGTTCTATGATATTTGGGCATGTAGAAACCATCTATGAACTATTTGTGAGATGGAGACCGAACCAAACCGAACTATACCGACTTTTACTCGCTTAAGACACACAAGTGTGTTTTTAGCTATCAAGACTTGTATATTTCTTTAAAAATAGTTTACAAACTGATTTTAATTATTTTCTTAAGTACTTGGAATTGTTGGATCCAACTTGATCTCATCACATAGTTTGGACTGACAAAACCGAACACTCGCTTAACGTGCGTTGTTAGTTCTAAACAATAGATCTACATACTTGGTTAAGTGTTAGTATATTTTAATTAGTTATCTCATAACAATTAATATGTTAGAAAGTTGACTTTGGGTTTGACCATTTGTCAAGACCCGAATCGACAACCCGAACACTCGTTAAAAACCCGTTTTAGTATCTTTGTCTCAAAGGAACTTGCATTTTAGCATTTTTCCCACCTTATTCCTTAACATTGGTTAAGTAAATATTAAGGTAAGATACTTTAACCCGGTTTTGAGCAAACGTAAATTTTTAAAGGATTGTTATTATAAATTCTTAAATAGTTACATTTTAAACCTTGAACTTTAATTGTTTACTTTTTGCAACAATTATTTTATTTATAGATCTTCAAGACAACCATTCTAAATCCAAGATTTTATTGTCATTTAGGCCTTGCTCGTTAAACTTCATCCATCCGGTTATTCATCTTTTACCGATCAAGTTTTATACTTGAACGTGAGTAACTTCATACCCCGTTTTCTATCTTTTGTTTTGGGGTGACATTTCATACTTATTCAAATCAAATGCTTTATACTTGAGTCTTAAACCACAAACGTTGTTGTATACTTTACTTGAATAATTGCTCGATTTAGTGTTCTATGCTTATATGCCTATGTGTTTATCGCTTTCGGTTGGTGGAATCTATAAATCCTAGACTACTTGGCATCCCCTTGTAGCAAGGTGTCGTTAACGTAATGCAATTAACGATATTCTATTAAATCCTAGACTACTTGGCAATCCCTTGTATCTAGGTGGCGCTAACGTAATTCTATTAGCGATTGTCAATTTACCCAAGTTTATAGCTATTATTTATGGTTTTGTATACTAGTTTTGTGGCTTTTCTACTATATATCTATTGTTCAAACTTATGAATTGCTCACCAACCTTTGTGTTGACAAATTTATTTTATGAAATGTTACAGGTTTGCATCTAGGTTGATTATGGAGTTCGGTGAAGAAAATGACACAAATACCGTTAGGATATTAGCAAAAATGAACAATATTTGATTTGCTATATTTTGCTATATCTTGTTGTATTTGACTTATGAATATTTGGTTATGTGACATTTTCGATGTTGTGAAATGAAATGAGTTTGTTAAATATTGTCGCTTTAAATAGTGTCATGCGCTTATGGGCAATCGTTACACCTCGGCATGTTCCGCCCCCTTTGGTCGGGGTGTGACAATAAGAGGGAGGGGTTTAAAAACCCTACTGTCGAGGTGCAAGGTAAAACGGGGGCCGACCCCTGGTTCAACCAGAGAGTAGCTGCTGGGCTACTTTGCAAAGAAAGAAGAATAAACAAGCATCATTGCTCCTAAAATTGTCATATCGAAGCATACACATCTATATATATAGACAAGAAAGCAACACAAAAAGTAAGCAGCACATCAAGTATTATTTTTATGAACAACAATTATTCATATTTTGTTTTGGTTTCTTATTTTCTTATGCTTGGCTAAACTGTTATACTGCCTGGGTTTGGATGAATACTTGTTAGACTCGTTTTACTTTTAGTTTTGGATTATTATTGACTAATTCATGTTTTAGTAGATTTTTTATTTTATTTGGTTGTGATGCATATGCGTATTTGGTATTAATTTATTATCACTTTTTGTTCCACATGCGTTTTTTTGAATGTCTTTCATGTATGGATGCATATTAGGTTAATTAATGGGTGTTTGTAACTAGTTTATGGTTTATAGTTAACGTATTCCATAGGAACGGTAATTGAGAGTTTAGAGATACCTTATATTCTGTCACTTGAGAGGTCGGGAGGTAATTAAGTGTCGTCTGTTTTGGTCATTTGTGGGTTTGGGTAGTGATTGCACGGGAGTGTTACCCTAGATTCCTTGAGATTCTTACAGATCCAAATTATAACCGAATTAAATAAAAATACCCCTTTACGCTTTAGGGTGTTTTGTGATTAAAGAGACCGGGAGGTGATTTAATCTTTGGGTACCTTAGCATAGTTAGGTAAGGTGAGACCGGGAGGAGATCCGAACCATTAACCGTTGAGCTTTACATGATATATAGGGTTCTTAGGTATTGTTGGTGAGACCGGAAGGAGATCTAGCGTACTTTAGTTATTCCTTAAATTTCATATTTTTAGAATACGGTACCGATCATAAATCCAATTCCGAAAGTTTACGAGTTGACTAGTGGGATTCCTTACCTAGGTAGTTGTTTCCCTATTTGAGTTCCAGTCCGATTTTTTTTTCGTGTCAGTTTTAGTTTAAGTATTTTTTTTAGCTTATAGTTAATAAATAAAAAAACACAAAAAAGAAAATCAATTAAATCAATTTATTTAAGTTATTAGTCAGAGTCTAGTTTAGATGTCGCTAGTGTCCTATGGGTTCGACATCCGGACTTCGTTAGACTTTACTACAGTTGATAGGTACACTTGCCTGTCTAGTGGTATAGCATTAGGATAGTCTAGATTTATAAATTTAAAACTAGAGTGTCTAGGTTATGTTAAGTTTTTAATAGACCGTTTCAGCACATCAATAAAATTCACCATAATATCAAGCGTTTTTTTACCTTTAATATGAGTATAAATTTGTTATATAGGAATAAAAAATAATTTACGTCATTGTGTCTTTTTGCTTACCATTGTGTTTTTTTTCGTCATTGTGTCTTTCTGTTTATTATTGTGTTTTTTCGCCATTGTGTCTTTCAACTGATCATTGTGTTTTTTTTTAAATACTAATAACACCGTTGTGTAATAATAATATATAAATGTAATGAAAAATACCAACAAATTATCTAATACCAAACACAATGATGAATACATATTACACATTAACCTGAAACGTAAAACACAATAATGGATACATATAACAAAATGACCTGAAACGTAAGACACAATGGTAAAATACATATAACAGAATGACTTGAAACGTAAGACGCAATGGTAAAATACATATAATACAATGACCTTAAACGTAAGACACAATGGTAAATACATATAACACAATGACCTTAAACGTAAGAGACAATGGTAAATACATATAACACAATGACCTCAAACGTAAGAGACAATGGTAAATACATATAACACAATGACCTTAAATGTAAGACAAAATCATAAATACATATAACACAATGACCTTAAACGTAAGACACAATGGTAAATACATATAACACAATGACTTGAAACGTAAGACGCAATGGTAAATACATATAACATAATGACTTGAAACGTAAGACACAATGATAAATACATATAACATAATGACCTTAAACGTAAGACACAATGGTAAATACATATAACACAATGACCTTAAACGTAAGACACAGTGGTAAATACATATAACACAATGACCATAAACGTAAAACACAATAGAATCTACATATTACACAATGGCTTGAACGTAATACGCAATCAACATAAAGCAAATTTTGAGCACAAAGACACAATAACAAACGAAAGACACAATGACGTAATCTTTATTTTAATTTTTATCTTTAATATGAGTATCAGTTGAAAAACACAATAACCAAAATATATAACACAATGCATAGAAAAACCTAATTAAAAAACACAATGGGCAACCAAATAACACAATACAAAAAAACCCACCAATGTTTTTTTTATTCTTATATAACAATATGATATTCATATTAAAGATAAAAAAACGCTCGTTATTTTGGTAAAAAAAATTTCTAAAAAAACGTCGTATGAAAAGTTATAGACGTTTTAAAATGATGGGAGAATTGCCATGTGCCTTGCATGTGGAGAGAAAAAGTCTTCATAAGTGAGTTATTGCCTTCATGCCCTTTTCATCTATTTTTATTTAATTTTTATTCTTGAATTAATCTCCACCATCCAAATCTAAGATCAATGGATTAGATTCCTTCTCACCTTTCTCATTTTTGTTGTCATTTGTATTTTAACTTTACCTTAACTGATAAATGCCACTCTGTTTCACCTATTATATATCACACTCACAAAATTGTTTAGATTCGGTCCCCTAAATAAAATCTTAGAAAATACATAACATACTTCTTAGTTTCCAACACTAGTTTATTAAATAACAAATTGAACAACATTGTAAAAAATAAAAATATCTACTAAGTTCTAAACATAACAAAGATAGCTAAATACATTAACACCGAAAGTTTTATAATACATGAACAAGACTTATACATAAATAACTAAAGAGCTTCAAATAGATATCATGACTTCAACTTATAATTACCTTTTAGCTTAAAAAACTAAATATAATTTGAGAGCGTGATGCATATATGCATATTAGCTTTATATATGCATAAAAATAATCAAAGTAGATTCACTTATACGTATTCATGAAGTTATTCAGTAACAGAGTTACGTGAAAGTTTAGACAATTAAGAGTTGAAAGTCTTGAATTAATGATATTTTGAAGTTTTATAAATTTAAAATTGGAAACTTTGTACGAAATCAAGCAAAACCAAACCGAACCAAGTCGCTCGGTTTCAAAACCAAACCAAGTTCAAGCATAAAGATATCGCTCATTTCTTTAAATTCAATCCGCTCGGTTCGGCTCGCTTTCAAACCAAACCAAGTATGAGCATGCCCGCGTTCGGTTCGGTTCGGTTAGTGAACAGCCCTATACACACATGTAATATACGTAACAACGTCATACATTTACAGAATTTTAAAAAAAGAGGCAGCTAAATGCAACTTTTAATTAGTTCCTCACCAAATTTAGTTCATAATCAATGCTTACATGATTATATATACTAGGGCAGCTAATAGTATTATGCACTCAACTGATCACACACATCACCAATCAAGCATGGCAATCGATGTACGTGAGTCAGCGACTGAGGTCGCTAGGTATGTCTTGTTTGTATATACGTGATACGTCTTGTTTGTTAAAATATTGTTTAGAGCTAGCTTATCTTTAACCTGTACTTCTTTGTTCATATATGCTGCAGATTATTTTCGGTGTGTGTTTTCATAAACACCACCTTCCTAGGATTGTTGGGACTGGAGTCCTTTTTCTCGGAGAGGAATACTGATTGGCTTCTTGCAACTTCCTGTATCATATATTCTATGGGGATGATGACTTATGCAGCGGCCCTCGTTGTGGAAGTGGTTACTAAAAAGATGAAGCTAGCAATCACCTTGGGAGAGGTGGGAATTAGCGTGATCTGTACTGCTTTGATCTTAATCCTTCTCGACGTTCTTTTAACTCGCCTTTACATGTTTACAACAAATAAGAGGCCAGGTTTGCTGACTGACCTAATTAATGATACATTTTAAATACTTTCTTGTACGTTTTTAATTTGTTTTACTAATTTTATGTTTAAATAATTCAGGAATATCAAGTGATGCTATGGATCAATGTCTTATATATTACAGTATGATTTATATGTATTGAATAAACTGGTAATGAATACGGAGTATTTTATCTTTTATATTTATTAGATGGAATTAAGTTGTACGGGAGATGAAAATCATTATATGTAAAACATAAAGGGAGATCAATTTCATGTTTATTATTTCGTTTAAATTGCCTTGTTCATAGTTTTTGCTGTCTACATCTATAGTAATATAAACAATTTTTCAGGTATATACGCTGGCTTGTTTCAAACATATATATACTTGTATTGTAGCTAGTTAGTAGTTATATTATAAAAAATACTTCAATTTTCGGTCATATTGTTTGAACTTAAAAGAATACTATCTAATCTTTACCCATAAAAAATGGGAAATGGTAATAACTTCACACAAAAACACTTAAAAAATGGGTTGGCCCATTGGGCTTGATTCAAATCACAAATATTTCCAGATTTCGAGATTTGATACCGGTCGTCCTAAGCTCATCCCCAATCACAACTCAGTTTAAAGTCTATTTAAAAAAAAGAATTTTACGCATTTTAATTCATGTTAAAAGTCATTTACCCAATTTAGCCCATTTAAAAATTATAAACCCAATTTGGAGTCATGTTTCACTCATCCTTGACCCAAGAATTCTTAACGTTTTTTAGGGACGACCCGACAAGAAATGTCCGAGATTCTAACGCAATTCCAGATGAATTAATATAGAGGAAAAAAGAGAGAGGATAGAAAAACGGAGGGAAAGGAGGTGAGACATAGGGAGCCAAAAAAATGGGCGGATGCTCTAAAAGGCTCATTCTCGCTACACATTCGGATCTAAATCCCTATTCTAGCCCGAACCTATATGGACTCGAAGTGTAATAGGTCGTAAATTTTCATGAGAAATAATTTTGAACTGCGATATAACATGCAAACAAATTTCTTGTATTTTGGAAACTTAAAGCAAACAAATAAAACTATAAAAATGACTAAATTAGAAAATTTTTAATTGGTTTAAAAAGTTGTATACTTATATTTATATGTGTTGTCTATATTTTTATATATTTGTTCATATATAATTTATATAAAATAAATTAAAAATATTCGAGCCGAACCGAACCAAACCTAGCGGATCTTTACTCGTTGATTGGCTCGTTTACAAACCGAACCAAGCAGAACGACTTGTTTACAATCGAGCGAAAAACAAGCGGGCATTTTTCGGGAAAATATCCGAACAAATGACAAGCGGTTTGGATAGCCCTAATTTTAAATACACTTAACAAGGAAAATTTATGTGACTTCACTCTTTTAACTAGCTTATGTAATTTACTTTTAAAAAGTAAATCTTATACTTCACTCTTTTAACAAACTTAATCCCAAATCATATCCCTTCCACCACCACTTGTTCCTTAAAACTTAAACCTCATTACTTAACAAGTCAACCCATCACCATTCTCCACTCCAACACAGTTACAACCAACAAACAAGTCGACTTAAAGGAAAATTTATTTAATTTACTAAAGTTAAAAAGTAAATATTATACTTTACTCTAAACTTTTAACTAACTCAATCCCAAATCATATCCATTCAACCACCACTTGTTCCTTAAACCTTAACAAGTCAACTCATCTCTATTATCCACTCCATCACAAGTACAAAACTGGTCAAAACTCAAACCCAAACCGATTAAAACCTGAACCATAACTGATCGTAAATTGATCAAAATACCGGTTTTAGCATGAACCAAAACCAATTATAAACCGGTTTTAACTTTTATTGATCAAACCTAACCAAGTTTGAATTTCAAACCGGCTTATACACCTCTACCTTCAACCACCACTTGTTAATTAAACAACAAGTCAACTCATCTCTAATCCACTTAACACAAACAGAAGCACACCACCAACAAACACCAATGGATCTCAAAACGCGAACCAAAACCGAAACATATCAAAATCCGAATCGAAACCGAAACATATCAAAACCCGATCAAGAACCGAGACATATCAAAATCCGAACCGAAACCGAAACATATCAAAACCCGAACCATAACCAATCATAACATGGTCAATAAACTGGTTTTAAGTTTTAACCCGAAGCTAAACATATCATAAACCAATTTTGACTTTTGTTAATTAAATCAAACCAAACCAGTTTCAACCCGAATCTCACTTAACTCATCTCCAAATCTCCAATCCACTAACAAAACACAAGTACACAACCAACAAACACCAACAACAATGGATCTCAACAACCACCACCACCTCTTCATCACCTTAACCAATCATAACCTGGTCAAAATACCGGTTTTAAGTTTTAGATCGAACCGAAACATATCATAAACCAATTTTGACTTTTCTTTACCAAACCAAACCAGTTTCAACTTATGCACCTCTACCTTCAAGTCTTCAACCACCACTTGTTAGTTAATAAGTCTAACTCATCTCCAAATCTCCGATCCACTAACAAAACACAAAGTACACAACTAACAACAAACAAACAACAATGGATCTCAACACCAACAACCTCTTCATCATCTTAACCACACTCCTATGTATCACAACCACCCCAATATCCCACCCAACACCCCCACCAATCCCCATTCTACCCCTCCCAACCACCACCCAACTCCACTGGCAACTCTCCGACATATCCCTCTTCCTCCACTTCGGTCCCAACACCTTCACCGACTCCGAATGGGGCTCGGGTCAAACCGACCCGAACCTCTTCAACCCGACCCTCTTCAACGCATCCCAATGGGTATCCGTTGCCACCCAAACCGGGTTCTCTCGGGTCGTCATTACAGCTAAACACCATGATGGGTTTTGCCTCTGGCCGTCTGAGTACACCGAGTATAGTGTCAGGTCCAGTTTGTGGAGGAATGGGACTGGGGATGTGGTCGGGGAGCTTGCGAAGGCTGCGGAGGCGGCTCGGGTTGGGTTCGGGGTGTATCTTTCACCGTGGGATAGACATGAAGGGGTGTATGGGAAGACGGTGGAGTATAATGAGTATTATATGGGACAAATGACTGAATTGCTTACAAGGTAATTAAGTTTTACCAATTTGGGTGATTCTGTTTTCGAGTAAAAGCCGAACAATAATCGAAATAATTTGGTTAAGTTAATTATGATTGATCAAAACTTACGGTTATGGTTAAGTGAATATGATTAGCCGATCGTTGAGTTATGCTTATGGTTAACGTGTTTTCGTGAACCGACCTTAACTAACCAAACCTCATACGCTAAGGCTATGTGTAGTGGAGGGGCTACAAAATTTGGGCGCTTTGTGTCATGTGGCGTCCAGTCAGCAAAAAATGAGTTTTTGTTTTAGGGGTTTAGTGGTGTTGTAGCTCCTATATATATATATATCACACACATTTGAATATAATAATAATTTAAGAAAAGGATGAAAGGGCGACAACTATTTCTCCCCCACCCCCCTCCCCCCAGTGGCGAAGCTTGGACTGAGGTACCGGGGGGGCCGAGCTCAAAATGTTTACAAAATTTCACAAACGAGGGGGGGCCGGGCTCAAATTTTCGACTGAAAAAGGCTAAACTTACACTACGTATAAAAAATTTCGGGTGAAAACGGGTAAATTTACACCACTGCGCAAAAAAAACAGGGGGGCCGGGGCCACCGCGGGCCTCAATGAAACTTCGCCCCTGCTCCCCCCCAACACAAATCGCCCCTTAGTAGCCTAGGGGGCGGTGTTCCACAAACTTGTCGCCCATTACATATAACCTAATCAACCAAGCGTATGGACACAAAAATAAGATCCATTCGCCTACAAGCAAGGCACATGGCCTTTCATAAATTACATTTAAGCCCCTAACCTTATTACAAAGACCAAAACTCGATTACAAAGATCAAGACGATACAAAAATGCATTAACGGAAACCGAACAGAACGTTGTATGTTTGTGTGTTTTTTTTCTTCAAGTTTTATGCCTCAATTCAGCTTTGAACATTTAAATTTATGCCGCAACTGTCTAATTGTCTATACTCACATTGCTTGGAACTGACATGTTTCAGCTTCGAAACTCTATAATTAAGCTTGGAACGCCATAATCGAACCAATTTTGACTAGGATAAATGAAAAAGAAAAATACATTGGACGATTAACCGGACTTAATTGAAACCAAGTGATAGCCGACAACCAGACTTATGCTAAACCGACCATTCAGTTATGGTTATGGTTAAGGTTAAGAATATTCCATTATCGAAGCTAGGTTATGGTTGTGGTTATTGTTAAGCCCCCATAACCAAACCGAACTGGCTTAACACACCCCTAGGTCGAAACCAATTGGGGAATATGTTATTCTGTAAATTTATAATCAACTGCATTATATTATTACTGATTTTGATTATTCACATTGTATAATCACATCTGAAATCCTATGCAAAAACCAATAATTATCAGATAGAATATATTAGTTAAGAGTTATCCGCGCTTTTGGTTGGTTTGTGAGGTTTGGCCAGTTTAACTACTTGAGTATGAATTCTGATTTTTTGTCAGATCATGGCTTCAGGTTTCGAAATTATAACGAGCTGAATTCTTCTGGCTAATGCTGTCCAGTTGAACTGTTTAATGTTAGTCATGTGCATAGCAGCTGAGGTTAGCCGATAAAATAGAACGGATGAAAATACCTTCTGGCTAATGCTGTCCAGTAGGTACTATGCATGTGACTAGGGGTGTAAACAAGCTGATCCGAGCCCGGGTAGGCTCAAGCTCAGCTTGTTTTACCTTACGAGAGTTCAAGCTCGAGCTCGAGGTCGTTTCCTAAAGCTCGAGCTCAGCTCATGAGTCATTTTTTTTAAAAGCTCGAGCTTGGCCCGCTAATTGTTTATTAATTAATCTATATACATTTTTAGTTATTTTATATATTTTGAGAAAAACCTTAACGAGCCTAAGCTTGACCAAGCTCGTGTCCAGTGCTTAAACGAGTCAAGGCTCATTTCGAGCTCGGTTGCGCAATGTGTAACAG